>NW_026068016.1:0-30355 GCF_014885135.2 Alexandromys fortis
AGAGTACGTAGAAGGCAGCTTGATGCCATTGTAATTTTAACAAAACAACAACAGAGGGCCTATAGTGTGGATTCACCACATCAGTGATTAACTCAGAGTCACCAATACTGCATCAGCATGGCAGTAAGGAAATAAAAGCACTTCCACTGGGAGTCATTTCCAGGTTTGAATTTTCTCCATGTTCCCTGTCTTCCCTCCAAATCTGTGCTTTTCTGCAGAAGTCTGCCTGTCCCTTTGTCTGTTTGTGTGTGTGTGTGTGTTTGTGTGTGAGTCTTTGTCTGTCCCTACGTCTGTCTGTCCCTACATGTGACCCTATGTGTGAATTTGTGTGTCTGCCCCTTTTTTTTTTTTGCTCTCTCTTTTATTGAATTTCCCCATAAAAATCACCTGGGGAAGGAGTGGGGTACTTTACAGAAATGATTCATGGAGTCTTACAAGGGATTAAGGTAATAAGCACAACTGAACCCAATTCACCCAGACAGGAAAAAAAAATTGCAAATACCATGATTGCCCAGTAAGGCTGCTGTGCCCGACTGTTTTGGTGGATACACATTTAGAAGTGTTTTCAACCTCTATGTTTGCTCTTTTATTCAAATGATATACATGAATTGTTCTGCATCAGGGGCACAGAAGAAGACATAATTTATCATTACACTTAAGTATTAGTTTAGTTTGTAATAGGTGGCTATGTAGGAAGACCAAGGAAAATAGTGGTAATTGTTACATTTTTCTCTCAAAAGTTGGATAAATAATCAATTTGAGTACACAGTAGGAGAGCAGCCTTATGTCTTAAGAGACCTCAAGGTATGCTATGAACTCTGGCTGTGATGTCAAGCAAAGGTTCCAGTCTCTAGAATAAGCCATATTTCCATATTACATCACCATGGCCTCAGTCATTGGGCTCTTAACCAAGTTTACAGAACCAGCCAAGAGTTCCCTACTATGTGGTAGACCTAAAATCAAATCACAAATTTCATTGTTCCTATAAGAGTCAACACACAGAGAATATCTTTCCAGGCAAGTTGGCACATGCAGGGTCTACAGATGGATAGAATCATTGGCAACTTCCTTCATCCAGTAGCTTGCATAGAACTTCTAGTACTGTGAAAGCTAGCCAACATGGATACAACATGACTTCTAAATGTCCTATATCCCAAGGGCGTAGTGTGTTCAGACGAGTCCTACAATCTAATTCTCATGTGTAAATGAGGACATTGGCAAGAGCTTTTAATGTTTGACAGGAGCCACCCTTACTTCACAGCTCAGTGGAAACTTTACCATAGTATTGAGATCTTTATTTAGTCAACTTAATCTTCTAGGAGGAACATTATCCATGCATGCAGGGCTCCTTCATTCAGTTGTTATATTAGGCTTCCAAGGATGCAGCTTCATTCATTAGGCTTGGTGGCAAACCCCGGTCCATGTGTGGAGGTCAGAGGATCATTTCCTGGGTCGTTTTCTTACCTTTTACTATGTGGCTTCCCAACATCAAACTTAACATTATATTGTTGGCATCAAGAACCTTAACATGATAAACTTAAACAACTTAAAATGTAATATTTGTCCTAAAGGATGTTTTCCTCCGTGCATACTTTTGGTTAACCCTTTCCCAAACACCACACTTCTTCCATCCCTGGTTAAACCTTTCCACTTGCAAGATTCCCTTACCCCCGTCCACAGTGCATTTCTTCTGCCATCCCACTTCCCCCAAGGCCGGTTCTCCTCTAAGGATCCATTGCATGCTTTCTGGCTTTAACAGGTATTGTAAATTAAAAACATTAATCTGAGAACTCAAAGCTTGAAACCACATGTAAAACAGAAGGGACACAGTAACATTCCGTACTTAGAAAGAACCAGGGACATCATTGGCAGCGTGGCAGCTCCCTAATTACCAAGGCATCTGGGGAAAGCTTAAATTCAAGGGCATTTGAGCCACACCCTCATCAAATATGACCTAGAACAATACTAGGGGGCTGGAGAGATGGCTCAGCGGTTAAGAGCACTGACTGCTCTTCCAAAGGTCCTGAGTTCAATTCCCAGCAACCACATGGTGGTTCACAACCATCTGTAATGAAGTCTGGTGCCCTCTTCTGGCCTTCAGGCATACACGCAGAAAGAATATTGTATACATAAGAAAGAAAGAAAGAAAGAAAGAAAGAAAGAAAGAAAGAAAGAAAGAAAGAAAGAAAGAGAAAGAGAAAGAAAGAAAGAAGAAAGAAAAGAAAGAAAGAAAGAAGGAAAGAAAGAAAAGAAAGAAAGAGAAAAAGAAAGAAAGAACAATACTAACCACAAAGGATCCAGGACCACAGCATGGCATGAAGCAAGACAAAGACCCATTTTAATGATGAAACAACATGGCCATGCCTTAATACAAAGAATGTATAGGGTGCTCCAGACCTTATCCTGATATCAGATGATTTTTTTTTCCAAATCAGATACTATATTGCTTGAAAAATTTTTTTGGATATCTAAACTATGAAGAACAAAGAAACTTCAGAGCATCGGAGGAAAACAACATGAGAGCAGGTGTTAAAATGTGCTACATGAATAACATCATGCATGAGAGAATCAGGAGCGAAACATCAAGTGTAAAGATAGAGTTAGAATGAGAGGTGGAGAAAGCAGGGAGGGAAACAAAGGGGCATCATGAAAGCACCATGAGAGAATAAAGAAGGAATCCATCAGAATAGGTCTGAGTGTACATTTCCTAAGCCTGTTGAGGGAGGTCCTTCTGCTCCTTCAGCCAATAGCCGCTGAGATACCAGCCCACTGGGGAGTGGTCTCTCTTTAAAAAAGCAGCCACTTCCCTCTCCTCTCTCTCTTGTTTCCTGCTCCGCTTCCGGTGACTAGACTACCTGTACTGTGGGATACTTTCAGTGCTGGTTTCCACTCCTAAGCCCACAATAATTCATGAACAATGAATTTTTGGTTTTAAGTAAGAGCTTCCCGCAGGACATGAACCATGAGTGCTAGGTACAACCATGATCCCAGCACATTAAAGGGAAGCTCCTGCTTAAAATCCAGCACTCATTGTGAATGTTATGTGTGAGACTCTAACCAGTAACTGAGCACAAGTCATGTGTGTACAGCAAGAGTTTCATGCCTATATCCAAGCCTTCATGGTACAAGCACTATCATGGGCTCGTGGTTGTATCCCGACACTCAATGTGCATGTACTGTGGAGGGCTGACAGGTTTCCAACCACTCATGATGTGTGTACTGTGACAGGGTCATACATACATCCCATTATGTACTGTGGTGCTCTTATGGCTAACACTCAGCATTAATCATGCATTTACAATGGGGACTGGACAGCTGTATTTCAGCACTCGTGGTGATCTACTGTATGAGGCTCAAACCATCAATCCAGCATTCTTATTGAACATACTGTAGTGGACTTGTGTCCTCAACCATGTTCTCATTGTGAATGTACTGTGCCGTAATGAACTCCAAACTCAAGCTGCATGCACTGTGGTGGGCTCATGGTTGTCACACACATTTGATTGTGCATATAATGTGGAAGGCTGACAACTGTATCTCAGAAGCACTTGTGTGGGAAGGACATGCTGATGTAACCCAGGACTCATTGTTATTGTACTATGGATGCTGACACCTATATCCCAGAACTCCTTTGGAGGGTTCTGGGTGACCACCACCAAGTAACCCAGCACTCAGAGTACATACACTGTGAGAAGCTGATGAGTGTTTTCCAGCACACACATTGTAGATACTCTGGGAGGCTGGAACGTGTGAGATACCTCTCATGCTGCATGTACTGCAATGGGATCATGCCTATAGCACTAATGGTGCAGGAACACTAGATAAATTTCCAAGCTACATATGTAAATGACTCCATAGATACAAAATGTATCAATATCAAATAAAGTGATTCAGAATTTGATCTCATAGCCATTTTTTTCACTTATGAATACATTAATTTTGCTCACGCTTATTAGAACTGTTGGACAATCTCTCTTCCAGAAAATGCCTACTAGGTTCCAAATGTCATTAATACAAAAGCAGAATCCACTAGAAAATTAGAAGCATACAAATTACAATAGGAGATTTATACTATTATAATCACATAAGGTATTTTATTATGCAAAATGGAAGAATAGAGAGTGAATAGTAATACATGCATAGATAGATGCAAGAGAAAAGGTGACAGAACAACCACACTTTATAAAGCATTTATATTTATGTAAAAAAAACGAAAAGAATAAACTGTGCTGCATGATCACTTCACAGAAGAGAGGAATGTCTGTTTATTTAAGAAAATTGTTTCATTAAAATACAGTAAAGGGACTCCCATCTGCTCTGACACCATCTCCACAGAGCTGGTCTGACTCCAGAAATGTGGCTCAAGCATTGTCTTTGCGTGCAAAGTTCCTCTGACCCCTCACTCACCCCTGCACATTTTCCACACCCACAGACCTATCCTCAGTCAGGCAAGAAGCTATGGCTTTCTCTGACTACATAGCTTCTGCAGTGGAGCAGCTAAAGCCTCATCTCAGAACAACAGCAGGAGAAACAAGTTCTTTGAAGACCACGTCACTTGTCATGGAGGGAGAACCATTAATTAATCAGGGATTTTGTAGATCTGAGCAGGAAAGGGGTCTGCAAGACCCTTTAGCAGTTTAGAGCTCTTCCTTAGTTCCACATCCAGTGGGGAGATCACTATGGCTACAAGTTCTTCAGTCAAGTGGAATATTTTACCACCCTGTCTCAGTTTCTTTCCCTGAATGAACCATTTCCAGGTGAAAAGCTTTAGTTCTAGCTTTTCCAGTTGTTCTCACCCAAGGTAACAGTGGTGTGTAGCACTATATACTTCTTGTTTTGTCTTGTAGCAGCAGGTTGAGATCACACACACACATGTTCACACACACACACACATACAATCAGAAAGACACAGACCGATTTTTCCTTTTTATATTTTGTATTATTTTAAAATTTTTAATTTAAATGTATTTTGATCATTTTTTTCTCCCTAAACCAATAGCCCAAAGATCTATTGAAAAATGAGATAATGGTGGTCTGAAAATACATTAATAAAATGTATCAACAATACATTTTCATATTGCAGTTTATAATACACTTATGATAATGCAGGTTTAACAAAAATACATTAATAAAATTACTTCTAATGATATTTTGATAAACTCATAGATCAGTGTCTTGTTCTGATATTATCTGAGAAGCTTCCTTCTGCAGCACATAAGAGCAAATAGAGTTACCCACAGCCAGACATTGTACAGAGAGTGAGAGACTTTGAACCACTTTTCCATAAAGGGGATGTACCCATGAAATTCATGTCTTTGGGCTTCAGGGAACGCCATAAAAAGGAGGTGGATGGAGAACACCAAGAGAAGAAGGCCCTCAGCGTCAACAGGAGCAAAGCTCTTATGAACTCACAGAGACTAAAGCAGCATAGACATGGTCTGCAGGGTCTGCCTGCACCAGGTCTGCAGAGTATACCTTATGGCTCCAGTTTAATGATTTATGGGATTGCTGGGGGTGTGATTGAGTGAATCTCTGATTCCTATGCCCTCTCTTGGACTCTTTTCCTACTGTTTGTTTGTCTTGCCCAAATCTGATGCAATAGTTTTTGATTTATTTTACATTTTATTTTGTTATATTTTTTAGAAAAATGAATGAATTATTCAATGAATGAACACTTCAGACACTATGATAAAAGTTAACAAAAGAATTGTCAGTTATGCTAGCTCAGATAAGGATAAACACTTTTCTTTTATAGCGTGACACTGGACACACATCCAGGACAGGCCTCACTTTCCAGAATAACTGACCAACACATAAGGGACTCCACATTTTGTGTGTATATGCTTTAATTTGTTTACAGTTCGGTGGAGTTTTTGTTTGCTTATCTTTTTCTTTTTGGGTCTGATTTTATTTTATAGTATTGATTTTGGAGGGTTTTGTTGTTTTAAATGTTTGTTTCTGAAACTTTTTAACCTATTTGGAAAGCAGCATGAACAAGGTTATTTTGTAAAATGGCAAGGCAAAACACTTGACACATAAAGAGAGAAATGTAGTACAGCCCCTCACTTTTTGAAAGGTTAGTTTTCTGCTAATATGATTGTTATTATTTACTGAAATTTCATCAGATCAATAGATTAAAATAGAAAAATAGAGGATATTTCCTTAATTTTTCAAGCAAAAAAAAGATATCTTTACTCCACTTACCTAAATCTTTTGTTTTAAAATGTACTCAGTCATAAGGAGCTTTTAAACATGAAGCAAAGAAAAACCAGCTTACAATCCACAATCCCAGAGAATCTAAACAACAAAGATGTCCCTAAGACAAACAAACATGGACCTAAGTGGGATGGAGAAAAAGACAAGATCCCCTAGTAAATTGGGAGTATGGGGGTCACAGGAGAGTGTAGCAGAGAAGAGGAGAAGATGAGATGGAAGAAGAGCAAAATGCATAGTGCAATAAAAACAATAAAAGAGAAAAAATAATAACCAAAAATATAGCAACACACACTGTTGACTTCCCATGGGAAGTCTTATACACTCTGAGGAGCCAATGGGTGTGAAGGAGGGAAGATGGGAAAGCAGGAGGGAGGGGAGTGGCAACTGGGTTTGGTATGCTAAGTCAGAAAAGATTGTTCTAAAAAACAAAACGAAGAATTTTGAAAAAATAAAAATATCACATGCCAGGCAGTAGTGGAGAACACATTTAATCCCAGCACTTGGGAGGCAGAGGCAGGCAGATCTCTTGAGTTTATCAAGTTCCAGCATAGCCACACCTGTTATATAGAAATATTCTGTCTCAACACCCTACCCACCCCACTCCCACCTGCAAAAACAATCCAGAGCTGAAAAATAGACACACATAAAAGTGCAGCATTTTCTTTCATTCTGACTAGGTATATAGTTTATGTCTTGATTTATCAAATCCCTTTTACACATAAGATCAACAAGGAGCAATTCAAAACATTTTGTTGGTTATCATTCTCACTAGTGGAGAGTAAATTGCATATAATTAATAATTGAGTATAAAACAGATATGTCTTTTATATGTGTTTTACATTATAACCCAATAACCATATTTTGCAAAGTTCCTTTCCAACAGAATGCTATTTTAACTCTTTTGACCTGATTGTACTCAGTAGGATTTGTATTGAGTCATATATACCTTCTCTACACCATCATTTACATTATCACCCAATGTCTTCAATTCTAAACAAAGTAGAAATTTTCTACAAAGCACACTAGGTAGAACAAGAAGCGGCAATCTTTAATAGCTGCTTCTATTAATTCCATTAAAAATTACTGCTACTCTTTGAAACCATGATCTTTACGAAATCTATTGGTACCATCCAAAGCATAGGCAGATAAACACATGCCTTCCCATAGTTTTCTTTATAGACATTTACTGCAGCCATGTGACACTAGCCCGAGTTTGCATCTCTGTTTTTTTCACTGGGAATCTATGAAAAGAGGACTGCTGTAGGAAGTCTGACAGCCAGTGGTTACCTGCCCACTGGGGCATGGCCTCTTAAACTATATATCTGGGTGTAGAACATGTATCTGACCTCTTTTCCCGCTTAAGGATTTGGTTTCTGACTTCTGTTAAACCAGAGGAATCTGATTTGTGAGTGTACCCCTAAATAAATAACCATCTATTTCTCAATTCTGAGCTAGTGTGGGATTTCTTTTAAGTGTCCGTCCACATTGGGCACCGACATGGATTCAGACTCCATGCCTACCTGGTGGACAGTCTACTTTCCTAGTCGGTCCATGGCTCAGGCATTCTTCCAAGTCTGCCTGCTTCGCTTGCTTTTACCTAAGCAGTTTTTGTAGAACCCAAGCCACAGCAAAGTTTACTGCATGTGGAAATTGGGAAATTTTCCAAGCACATGCACAACTGCCCCATTCCTTTGCATGGTTCCTTGCAGAGTGGTGACTTGTGCAGCTTCCAGTTCCTGCTCCCTGCCCATGAGTTCTGGTTTTCTTGCTCTGCATATGAAATTGATTTAATTGTTTTTAATTTGTCAAGCAAAGCATATTTCTCAGTACTTAACCAGTACCAAGGCAGAAAACTAAGGAAACTTGGAAACTAAGTGGCCCAGGACCATTCCTATCACCACTGGTTGCATTGCTTCTAGTCGCAACTTTGCAACCATGACATCTGCTGGAAATAAAGATTACAGTTTACCAGATCACATAACAGGAAATTAATAAATCAATATGGAATACTACATTAATACTGAAACTTTTGTAACTTTTTTGTTAATAGTATGGATTGTATTATGCGAGGCTTATATGGTTATGGTGATATTTCAATTTATTGGGTATTGGGACTCAGTTTTCTTCTGCAATTGCTATCATTAAGAAAGAATATGGCACTTTTAGGAATGATACAGTCTTTACAGACTAATAATGAACAGCTAGATGGCAGGATTAATACCATCAAAAATCAAAAGTTGCCTGAAAAAATTAATACTATTAAAAAGGATAACATTAATTTGACAGACAAAATTGAATATCTTAGGGTACTAAGAATTTATCTGAAAGAATTCATACTGCTGAATTTGACAATTAAAATTTGTTAGAATTTTATGATATATTAGCAGATAGACGATCTCTCCAGGATAGCAATCTGCACACTATTCAAGAAATGTCAAAGGATGAGATGTTATCTTTAAATGAGAAACTTCAGACCTTCGAATCACATGTGAAAAATGTGGACCAATGGTTAGGTGCCTCAATGAAAAACTATATAGGCCAGGAGATTCAGGCTTTACAAAAGATAATAATAAAAAGATTTGAAATACTTGAGGAAATTATTGGAGCTGATGAACAGGGAAAGAAAGCAAAAGGACAGGATTCAACATTGCCAGTAGCTGTCAGAGATGACTTACCCAGGGTTTTAGCTTCATACCCTGTAATCTACTCTGACAATGCATCAAGTTCTAAAGGCCCAAAAGGATGCAAAGAAGGTAGATGGATATATATANTTCTGACAAAGCATCAAGTTCTAATGGCCCAAAAGGATCCAAAGAGGATAGATGGATATATATAGGAATGAATGATCTAAAAGAAATTAAGCAAGCTGCTGTAACTTATGGTTTGCATTCTGCATTTGTTAGGGAGATCATAAAGACATGGTCTTCTAGCATTAAAGCAACACCACATAATAGGATTCAACTAGTTTCAGCAGTCCTGGATAATACATCTCAATTAATGTTTGAAATTTATTTCAGGGAAAGGACAAAAACTTTGGAACAACAGGGAAAAGCAAAAGACCTTGAGATTTCCCAGCATCAAATTCTTGGTGAAGACCCTTAGCTGATGCAGAGGTACAAGCTCTTTATAATGAAGAAATCTTGACCTTATGCCACAAAGCAGCTTTGAATGTTTGGAACAGAATTCAATAACTAAGGAAAATTTTAAATCATACCAGGGTTAAACAGGGCTAGAGAGAAACCTTTATTGACTTTTTGCAAGATTAATTAAGGCTTTACAATTCAGAGTGAGAGACCCCGAAGCTAGACATGTACTAATTGAATCCTTGGCTTTTGAAAATGTGAACTAATAATGTAAGAAGATACTTGGGCTGTAAAACGTTAGAGCAGCACATATAGAAAAATGGATCCAGCATACAATGAACATTGAGCCATTTGACTATAATACTGAATCTTAGGTAGGAGAAGCAATTTCCAAAGGAATGAGGAGACATCAAAATGCCAAATGTTTGAATTGTGTTAGAATAGGATATCTGAGAAGGGATTGTAGACAAGGAATTCAGAATAATATCTCCTCTGAGAATGGCAAGAATAGTAGTTGTCAGACTTCATGTATATGTAGAAGATGTGACAAAGGCTGACATTGGACAAATGAATGCAGATCAACAAAAGACAGACAAGGCAAGACAATACTATCAGGAAACTCCATGAGGGGCCTCTTGCAGGCCACCAAGTAAAAAGTGGCCCAGTCATTCCCAGTCACTGTGGAGGACAGCCCTTGGGGATCCTGATCAAGTAACCTGCTCCCCCCTCTTCTGAGGGTGGCCTCACCTACTCAGGCCATTCCTTGGATGTCACGTCATGTACAATATGTACTCCTCCTCCAGGGTTGGCCTCCCCAAGGTCAGTCATGCCCTGAGGTGTCAGTCTTGGTAAGCTGCACCCCATTATTTCCTAGCTGACCTCCTCACTAGGAGGTCATGCACTGGGGAGCCAGGCTGTGGCTACTGTGCTCTTCTCTTCTAGAGATGGCCTCCCCAGGTCCAGTCATGCAAAGGGAACCCAGGTCAGGGAAATTGTACACAACTCTTTCCCAGCTAGTCTTCCCAAGGCCTGCCGTATCCTGGGTAGACAAGTTGGGGAACCATGCCCAGCTCCTCAATGACTAGCCAATGCTGTACCAGACAGGCTCAGGGAAACCAGGACTTCTACAGTGTGCTCCCGATTTCCACAGTTGGCACCCACATGCCTTGAATGACCCTGGAGAGCCAGATCAGAGACTCGGTACTACTTCTTCCACGCTGGCCCCCAAAGTGCCAAAAATTCCTGTGGAGCAAGGCAAGGGAAGCTTTGCTCCCCTCTTCCCTGGCTGGCCCCTACAGGACAGACAGTCTCTGGGGACACAGGTTGTGGAAGTTGACCACAATCTTCCATGACTAGCTAGTCCCAAAGCCTTCCATGTCCTAGGGAGTCTGGCTTGAGAGACTCTATTCCACAGCTGGACAATGCAGGACTTGACAGACTCTGTGGAGATCCATGCTTGGGAAGCTGAGCCTCCCTCTCCAACAGCTAGCCTCAGCAGTGCTGGACAGGGCCATGGAATGCCAGGTCATTGCATGGAAGATCCTCCCTAATCTTCCACGACTGACTACCACAGGGTGAGAGAGGCCCTGGGAAGAAACCGGGGAAAGTTGTGAGCCCCTCTTCAATGGCTGGACTCCTGAGGACTGATCAGACTGGGCTGCCAGAATGGGTAAGCTGTGTCTCCTCTTTTAAGTCTGGCCTGTGTGCCCTGGTTCACAACTCACCTCCAAAAGGCCTGTTAACTAGGAAAGCAGTGCCCACTCTTCCATATCTTCCCTTACCTGGCTCTCCAAGGACTGCCAGGCCAGGGAAGCTGTGCCCTCCTCTTTCACCGCTGGCCTCCCTGGGACAGGACAGGTCTTAGGGGGCCAGGACAGAAAAGCTACACACCCCCCTCCATGGGTGGCCACCCAGAGAATGGCTATGGCCTGGGTAGCCAAGACATTGAAGCTATAACTCCTCATCCATGACTGGCCTTCCCAGGCCCTCCAGTCTGGGGAAAGTACACCTGCCCACATTTTCAGCTGGCCTCACAAGGTCATGCCATGTCCTGTCAAGTCAGGTTGTAGGCATTGTAACCCTTCTTCCATGGATGGCCTCTTTAGGCTGGGTCCACTGAACTCTCCTTTCCCATGGCTGGACTCTGCAAGGATGTACATGCCTTGGAGAGCCAGGCCAGGGACACTGCACCCTGTCATTTGTGACTTGCCTGTGCATGGCCAAACAGGCACTGTGGAGCAAGATGGGGGAGTATGTGTCCCCATTTTCCATATATGACCACTGCAGAATGCACAGATTCTGGAGGGGAGTCTGTGACCCCATGTTCATGACTCCGACTGCAGAACCAGATAGTTCCTATAGAGTCATGCTGGGGAATCTTTGCCACCCTCTTCTACAGCAATTCTCCACTCTACAGGCCAGCACCTGGAGTGCCAAGCCAAGGTGTGCTCTCTGTTCTACTGATGACCTCCTGTGGGCATGTCCAGTTCAAGTGAGGCTGGCTGGGGAAGCTGTGAATCTTTCATGGCTGGACTCTGCAGGACTGGACATGCCCTGGAAAGTCAAGCTGGGTAAGGAACTCATGATTTTAATGCTATCATCTAATTGGTTGACCATGCTCTGCAGTGCCAAGCTATGAAAGCTTTGATCCCTCCTCTGTGGCTTGCCTGTTCCTTCTCTTTCACCGCTGGCTTGCCCAGAGCTTGGGGGTCTGTGTTATCTCTTCTACAGAGAGTCACCCAACAGTCTGCCCAGTCAGGGAAGCTGTGTCTACTCTTCAATGGCTGTCCTCCCCAAGTTCATCAGTGCCCTGAGAAGCAGATCGTGGAATCTGTGCCCTCTCTTTCATGGCTGATCTCTAGCCCCTCTTGCATGACTGGACTCCCAGGTCAGCAAATTTAAAGGAACCAGGTCAGAAAAACTGTGCCCCCTTTTCCATTTCTGGACTCCCCAAGGCCAGCAATGCCCTCAGGAGACAGACTAGGGAAACTGAAGCCCCTATTGCCTGGCAGGCCTCCCCAGGGCTGGCTACGCACTGGTGAACCAGCTTAGGGAATCTGTGCCCCTTCATCCATGGCTGGGCTCTGTAGGATCAGAAAGTCTATGGGGAGCCATGCCAAGGTAGTTGTGCTCCCTCTTCCGTGAACGGCCTGTACCGCCCTTTCCACAACTGCCCTCCCCAGGGTCTGTGAATCTGGGGAATATGTCACCTGTCTTCCTCAGACTGCATCTCTATTTTCTGCCAGCCAGGGAAGCTGTACTTCCTCTTTGATGGCTGGCCCCCACAGTACAGAACAATCTTTGAGGAGCCAGACTAGGGATGCTATGGTTTCCTGTACCACAGCTGCTCTCCCCAGGGCTGGCAATGTACTGGGGTTCCAGGCCCGGGAAGCTATGCCTACTATTCCTTAGCTGGCCTCCCAAGAGCAGGCTATTTTGGAGTCAGACTGGTGTACAGCACCCCAAATTCTACTGCTGGACTCCACAGGGCAATCTCTGCCCTGGGCCTGTGCGGCCATGTAAGATGTGTCCCCAACTTCAAAGGATGGTATCCATGGGGCAGGCCATGCTCTGGGGAGCCAAGATGTAAAAACTGCTCCCCATTCCAAATCTGGCCTCTCAGGGCCAGCATGCCCTGGATTCCAGTCCATAGGACCTAGAACCCCTTTTCCACAGTTGTTCTCCAGACTGCCAGACAGATCCTTGAGAACCAGGCAGGGGAACCTGTGCTGCATTTACCATGACTGGCTTCCACAGGGCCAACATGTCCTGTGGACCCAGAACATATGAATCTGCAACCTCTAACTCATGACTGGCCTCTGCGAGAAACACAGGAACTGGGGAGCCATAGCAGGGAACCTGTTCCCTGCTCTACCATGGCTTTCCTCTGCAAAGTCAGACAGGACCTGGGGAGTCAGTCCAGGGAACCTGTGACCCCCTCTAAAACTGCTGGGATCTGCAGAGCTTTACAAACCCTGGTGACACAGGCCTTGGAATCTGAGACCCTTTTCCCACAGGTGGTTCCATCTGGGCCAGTCAAGCCAAAGGAAACCAGGCCAGGGATGCTGTGCCCCTACCTTCCATGGCTGGCATCCTCAGGGCCAGAAAGACCCTGTGGAGCCAGGCAAGGGAACCTGTTTTCCCTTTCTCAGCTGGCCACCAGCTGGCCAGAGAGTCCCTGGGGAAATATGCTGGGGAGGCTCTTCCTCCCTTGTCCACAGATGGTTTCTCCAGGACAG
This sequence comes from Alexandromys fortis, assembly GCF_014885135.2. Taxonomy (NCBI): domain Eukaryota; kingdom Metazoa; phylum Chordata; class Mammalia; order Rodentia; family Cricetidae; genus Alexandromys; species Alexandromys fortis. The sequence goes on from NW_026068016.1 coordinate 13,538, forward strand.
TACAGGCCCTTGGCTGTCAGGCCGGGGAAGTTCTGCCTCCTCTTCCATGGCCGGTCTGTGCCCTCTTCTTTCATGACTGACCTCCTCAGGGCCTGCCAGTCTGGGGAAACTGTGCCCACTCTTCCACATCTGTCCCAGGGATGACCAGAACATTGGGAGTCAAGACAGGGAATTTGCATCACCTCTTCCATTGCTGGCCTCTCCAGGACTGGCCAACACCTGTGGTGTCTTGTGTGAAAGCTCTGCCCCATTTCCCATGCCTGGTTTGTGGCTCCTCCACAGGGCCTGACGGGCCTGGGGGAGTCACACCTTGTATTCACAACTGGCTTTCCAGGACAGAACAGGGATTGTGGTGCTAGGCAAGGCAAGCTGTGCTCCTTCCTCCATGACAGAAATCCCAGTGGCAGGCCATAGAATGGGAAGCCAGGTGATGGAAGCTGTGCCCCTCTTCCATGACTGGCCTCCCAGGTCCTACCTTGTCCTGCAGAGTTCAGGCTTGGGAAGCCTCATCCTTCCTTCTACAGCTGTCCAATGCAGGGACAGACAGGACATGGGATTCCAGTCCCGGTATAGTATGCGCACCTCCTTCAGAACTGGTTTCTGTATTGCCAGAGTCAGCAGGGCCAGTCAAGGCGTCTGCACCCACATCTTTATGATTGACCTCAACAGGACTAAACAGGCCCTGCAGAGACAGAAGGGGGAAGCTGCACCCCTGTCTTCCATGGTTGGTCACAACAGGTCCTGTAGAGCTAGGCCTGGGAGGCTGTGCCCCTATCTTCCACGTATGATAAACTCAGGGCTGAACCCCTTAAGAGAAATGCTGGGGAAGCTGTGCCACCAATCGTCCACAGCTGGTCTCCACAGTAAAGGACAGGCCCTGGGGTGGCATACCTGGGTGTCTCTGCCCTTGACAATAATCTGTGCCACCTCTTCTTTGGATAGCCTTCCCAGTGACTGACAGGCCAAGTAAGTTGTTCCCCTTCTTCAACTCCTGGCTTACCCTGGACCAGAGAGTATTTGGAGAGCGAGGCTAGGGATGTGGCACACTGCTTTTCCATGACAGACTTCTCCTGGGCTGACCATCTCGTGGGGAATCAGGCTGGTGGTACTGCCCCAACCTTTCCCACGACTATACTTTCCAGAGACAGCCATTCTCTGTTATCTAGGGTTGGAAAATTGTGCACTCTCTTTCACAGATGACTTTGTTAGGTCTGGCCATGCCCAGCAGATCCAGGCTGCAGAAGATGTGCCTACTATTCCACGACTGGCCTCTCGACTGATAGCCATGTACTAGTGAGCCAGGCTGGGGATGCGCTGTTCCCTCATCCAAGGTTAAGCTCTACAGACATGGACAGTTTGTTTGGAATATGGCTTGGGATACTGTTCTACCTCTTACAATGTTGGCCAAGATCAATAAAATACCAAGATCATGAGCTTCAATGATATAGGCTAAGGTAACACTTATCCATTGCTGATGGGAGTGTAACCTTTTCTAGCCACTATGAAAATCAGTGTGGTGGTTTCCCAGGTAGCTAGAAATTAATCTCCCTCAAGATCTAGCTAAACCATTTTTAGATATATACCAAAATACAGAAATATTTGCTGATTCATGTTCATTGCTGCTCTATTCATAATAGCTGGACACAGGAAGCAACCTAGATGTCCACAAACTGATGAATGGATAATGGAAATGTGATACATTTAGACAATGGAATATTATTTAGTTCTTAAAAATGGTAAAATTCTCAAGTAAATGGGTAGAGCTAGAAAACATCATCTCAGCTAAGCTAAAATAGATCCTAAGAGACACTGTATAACTTCTTTCATATGTAGATGTTAGCTTTTAAGCTTTCAATATATGTGTTATTTTACAAATAACCACAGAGGTTGGATACCAAGTAAAGGACTGGGGGAATGAGACTCCCTGAAGGAATAAAAAATAGAACATGTTGTTGTGAAGAGACAGGGATACTTGGAGAATTAAAATGGAAGGAGATGAAAGAAAAGGGTAAAAGAGGGACTATGGGGAGGACAACTAATACTAAAGGACGCTTGAGAAACCAATGTGGAAACCTACTACTGTAGAAGATTCCTAAAACACATGCATGTTTGAAAGGAATCTAAATGGAGTTACAAAGTACAGCGGAGACAACTGGACATCTTATGCCACCAAGTAAAACCTCCAGTGCCCGGAATAGCTGATACCTTGTTGAGCTGTTGGACAAAGAAGCCCCATGGAAACCCTCAAACATCTCAGGTTATTTCCAATGCTACTGATCACTGTCCATAAACTGATAGTAAGGCTCTATTGCTGACGATAACATTTACTTTTATCATCAAATATGGAAGTGATGAGCTAGTACCTAATTAGAAGCTTCACCTTTATTGATCAGCTATTTGGTTGTAGAAGGTACTCTGCTTTATAGCATAAGCGAAAGGTAATCGCCAATATTACCAAGCTACAAACCTGTGACTTACAGCAGTGACCTGCCTGTATGACACACTAGCTTAAGAGTGGCACAAATTTTGTGGGAGCAACCAATAACTTTGTGATTCCCTGAGATGGAACTCATACCTACACTGCAAAGTGGCTAAAAGCCTCAGACTGATATGTCATGGTCTTAGGGGACGCCTACTATTATTCTGATGAAGGAACATACCCATAAAATGTCTCTTCATGGCAGCTGGCTATACCCATAGATCAGTCTTGCCCAATCCACATCAGAGAAGCTTCTTCTAGTAGATAGGAAACCCCCAAGTGCTCAATGTTTAGAAAGTGACAGACATTGGAGCATTGAGTCCTAAATGGGATGTTTTGATTGAACCGCTCCCCAAAAGGCTCAGGGAGGTATGAGAAGAGGAAGCAGAAAACCTTAAGAGCCAGAGGTGATGGATGGCTCCAAGGAAACAGTGACTTCCTGGACAGAAGGACTGATGTACATATGAACTCATGTAGGCTGTGGCAGCAAACACAAGATTTGCACAGGTTAATTTCTGTAGTCCTAGCACTGAGAGGGGGTACTGTGCATATAATTCTTTGAAAATTTTGCATATTCATATAACATATTTTGGACATATTCACCCACGCCATCCCTCTCAACTTCTCCTTTTTAATATATATATGTATATGTGTGTATAAATATATAAATATGCACACATATATATGTGCACACACATGCATACAAATATATATGTATGTATACATACACACACATATATACATACATTACATATATGTGTATATATATTTCACTGTGTTCAATTTCTGCTGCCAGTATATGGACAGGAATTGGGGGTTGGGCATCCACTGAGTCGTGGTGGATCAAAGAGGTTCCAATTCTCAAACTGACTCTCTTTCCCTGATGAGATCAACTGTCAACAGCTCCCCAGAAGCCCCGCCCCCAGAAGGCCTCAGCTGTCAACTCAAGGTCCAAGGGCAGCGCATGCGCGGGTGGGCGGGGCTGTATGCAGGGGATTCAAGGAGACCCCTGTTAAGCTTCTGGGCTCCTTCAATACCACGGAGCCTCGACCTCTGTCCCAGCCGCCGCCTAGGAGCTGCGCCCTATCGTACATCACTCCCAAGCCGCAGAGCTGCTCAGACTTGGCCTCGGGTGAGCCCGGAGAGACGACCTGTGAAGGCTCAACTTAGTTGAGGGAAGTCTGGGCATCTAAGGAGCGGTCGCGAACAATGGCCTCTCTGTCTCGGTTGCCCGCGGCCACGCGCGAGATACAGGACCCTGGTCAGGCCAGAGCATCCGTGGCCAGGACTGGGTGGTGCGGCCCCCGATCCCAGCCTCTATGGATCCGCGTTCTCCTGCTGCGAACTTCAGTGGCTCCTGTGGGACTTTCCTCTGAAGGACGGGTGCTCAGCTGAGGCATCGCAGGAAAGAGCTCCCTGGTACAGTGGATCAGTCAGGTAAGCACTGCGTGCCCTGGCAGTCTTAGGGCATTTCCCACGCTTTCTCTGGGGGAGGGGTGTGACCAACGCTCAGAAAACTGCTTTCAGATCCTCAGCTGGGGCCCTAGTGCAGAGGCTAACACTTTCAGACCCAGGAAGTTGCTGCTTTTGGTAAATAGGACTCTCAGGATGCATGCAACAATTGATATAGAAAAACCCTGTTTTCTTCTAGTTGAGAAACTGTCTACCCCCATTCCCACCCCATCTTGCCTCTCATTATCTGGGTCACATTAAGTTTCTAGACTCTACTGTGAATTCAGGAATTCGCAATGAAAATTGGATTGAGCAACATTTTAGTATTCGGTCTTTGTTTTGGCACTCCACAATGAAGCTACTTTGGGATTTCATTGCCAAAGTGATGTGTCTTTTTTGGGTTACTACCGTCACCCCCTTATCATCCCCTCTTATTTCCCAAAGTCATTTATTCATTTTTTTTTAAAACCTTTGTATTGTCCAGGTCTGGAGAAGTGCTCCAGTTTTTTAAGGTCATTGTCTGGAAAGACGTTCCCATGAGTTCAGGTATCTGTGAGATAAATCGGTATCATTTTGTACACCTTTATTTCTTGGGGCTTTCCTAACTGCATTGAGCACGTTCCTTCTTAAGTTTGGGGTGGATTCATTCCACTGCATTTCCTTGGCTGGATTTATGATATGGTTATGATTCTGTTTTAATTCCCAAGTGGAACTAGCTTAAGTGTCCTGTCATTCATATTGAAGCATGATGGCCATGCCATTTCATGTTAATTTCAGGTGCGTCTCTTAGTCGTATAAAGTTTTCTGTGAAAAATACCACAAATGGTATTTTGCTTTATTTTCTATGTGAATAACATAGAGAAGAGTGGCTTGGGTTTTCTGGTTTGTTTGGCTTTTATTGACTTGAAATTCAGCTTTGTTTACCTGATGAAACCAAGGGAAAAAAATCTTAAGTCCCAGGAATCCAGGACTCACTATCTTTGTGCTTAGCTTTCCTTTCCTGGGTGGGTGTGGTGAGGAAAAGAGGTTGGCAGAAGTTGGAAGTTATTAGGGAGTCACATAATACAAACATAATTGCCTACGGAATCAGGTGACCAGGACTCCAGTTGCTTTCCTTCCCTGGTCTGTGACAACATGTGACAACACATAAGTTTGTGTTAGGGTTTCTTAGAATTTAACTACTTCACTAAATGCAGACTGTATGTAGTATAAATGGTCTTTCCTAGTATTTTCCTCCTTAAGGACTCTGATGGGCTGTATTTTGCTATGTACTGTCCTTACTAAAAAAGTCTCTATATACGGTTGGTATTCAGCATTCGTTTGATTTGGATGAAGTGACTTTTACCAGCTATTGATAGTGTACACGGGAGAGACTTAGTAATTCTTGGGTTTGAACAAAATGATAATTAGCTTGCACATCTGTGGTGAAATTTAGATTAGGAAAATTTGCTAAGGCTTCTCTCTGTTTTGAGACAGGATCTCACTATGTAACCCAGGCTGGTCTTGAACTCACAGAGATCTACCTGCCTTCTGAGTGCTAGAATTAAAGGCCTAGCTTCCCTCTTTCTCTTTGTTTTAGTGTTTGTCTTGTAGTGTAGGCTGGCTTTGAACTCAGGGCTTCCTTGCCTTAGTTTCTTTAGGGCTATATAGAAGGTTTGTATCACTTTCCTTAGATTTCAAAAGTCTTGGTATGCATGAAACAGTAACAGGGACTTAGTACACTGTCCCATATTGTGTTGTGGCTGCTTCCTGGTGGTTATAATTTTGATACATTTTACATGACTTTAGAAAGTATTTTTAAATGATGTTTCTGGACAGACGATAGCTCAGGCGGTAAAGACACTTGCGACCAATCCCGATGGCCTGAGTTCGACCTCCAGAACTCCACATAATAGAAGAAGAGAACCAACTTCTGAAAGTTGTTCTCTGACCTCCACATCCACACTGTGACACTTATCCCACTCTAAACTCACAGCTGACTGGAAAATCACAAAAGATGACATTGGACCAGAAGGATGATAGAAACTATACTGTTTCATCACCTTCTTCTCAGTGAGATTCCAGGTGGTGTGGAAGGAAAGAATTCTGTAGAGCTGTGTGGTTTGGGAAATGACAAGAGATAATTGTTTTTAATACTAGCAATAGTGTGTCCATCTTAGTGTTCTGTTGCTGTGAAGAGACACCATGACTACGGCTACTCTTAAAAAGGAAAGCATTTGATTGGAGATTGCTTACAGTTGCAAAGTTTTAGGTTTGTCATCATGCTGGGAAGCATGGCAGCATGTGGGTACACATGGTGCTGGACAAGTAGCCGAGATTTCTACATCTGGATCCACAAGCAACAGGAAAAGGGAGACTCTGGGTCTGGCTTTGGCTTCTGAAACCCCAAAGCACACTCACAGTTACATACTTCCTCCAGCAAGGCCACACCTCCTACCCTGTCAACTAGTGTCACTGCCTGGTGACCAAACATTCAAATCTCAGATCCTGTGGGGGCCGTTCTTATACAAAGCACCACAGTGTCTAAGTTACAGACAGTTTAACTTTTCCATTTTACATTGGCCTTGAAAACAATATGTGTGTCTTTCTGACATCTCACAGGTTTTCACAAGTTAGAACTGGACTAGGTGTTAGCAAAATACACAGTTAAGAGACTTAAGCACACCACTCACTTGCCTTTCCAAATGCCACCATTTGCAGAAGGAAGTTTTCATTAAAGTGGGTTGTACCAACTTAGTTTAGAATTTTTAAGATACCAAATAGAGTAGATATGTTTTAGAACAGTTTACCTGATGGAACCTAAAGATTGTAGATATAAATATCTTTGACCAAATTACCTGGGAAAGCTTGGACTTTGATGCTTGCTTTCCTTAAATTTAACTTTTAAGTTCACTCAAAGAGTCTTGAACTATAGTTATTACTGACAAGGATCAACATCCTTATGGAAGGGATTGTCATTGTGCTGTGTGTTCTGCCTAGCTTACTACACTGTGGGAGAGAGAAGGAAGCTGTTAGTAGGGAGACGTTTATTTCATACACATGTCCTCAAGTATATAATTTCTAGTCCATCTTTGTGTTGATCAGGTCATTGTACATAGATCAGACATTATTTTTATCGGTCTTTGCTGGGAGATTGGAATGGTTGATCAGTACTGAAACACTGTGACTGAATTCTGCATTGGGCAATAGGGTGCTTTATTTAACAACTTCAGAGATGAATCTTGGGACATTTGTATGATATGGATGGTAAGTGAAAGAAACGGGAAGGTGTGAGGCATTTACTCTTTATGCCATGATGTAGGCTTCTTGTAGGGATTTTTATTTTCTGATCATAAGCCTGCACTTGATCTTAGAATCAGTTGTTCTTGCCACCACAAATAATGAATTACTCTTGAATGGTTTGGAATTAATTAGGTTGGTACACTGCAATCAATTGCCATTTTTAACTTGAGGTGTCAACATAGGGGAAAGCCTTTCCTAGAAGTTAAGCATCAAGTTTTGTAGAACCCCAAGTTGGTATTCTCTTCTGATCTCTACTAAAGGACATTGCTATTTTTAGCTGTCTGTTCTTAAGCAAGCCATTTTATCTTTCTCAGACTTTATATCTTTGCTTCTTATTTCCACTTCCACCCCCACTCCCCGCTATTATCCTGTCAGCTAAATGCTACTGTTGTGGGAAACAGGCCAGAAAGCCCCATACTGTGTGCTGGTGCAGTTTCATTGATCCGCTCCTGGTATGGACAAAATGGAAACCCTAGCCCTCAAGGGAAAATTTGCCATTAGCCTCGCTGTTGTTTCCCCCCAGAAACAACTAAACTATTATAGCTTGGGAAATCTGTCTTGTTTTCATTTTCTGTTTGGGTCTTCTCACATTTCCTCCATAAATATTTATCAGGGAGTATTTTTAAGCTAACTTTGTTCAGAATGCTTGTTAGATGCAAATTACTGTGGATGTAGCAGCTGACTTCGGAGCTGGGGCCTGATGTCAGGTGAAACAGCGGTAAATAGTGAGCAATGTCTGGATATTTAAAGGAGACTACGGAGGAGGTCAGTGTAGCTGCTGTTCTTTACTGTCATTTTCATACTTATCATTTAAAATTAGTTCACTCAGTTTTCTTCTGTGCTAGGTGCCCTTTATTTTACCTACTTTCATCATTTTATTCTCAACCCTTCCCTCCTATGGTTGGGGACCAACAAAGAATCCTGAGAATGAAATTATTAACCAATTTTTAGGATAAGGAAAAATTACCTAGTAGGCCTTATGTGTCATTGAGTTGATAAATATCCTTCAGAGGTCAGGCTTTTCCATATCATTGATGTTGTCACATGAAAATTTCAAGTTCATTTTAAAAACAAATCAAGTTTGTTGAGGTGTTACAGAATGCAATAAATACACCCATTTTAAGAACATAAGGTTTAGTACGTTATGATAAAGCATACTTGCCTGTAACTCAACAGGGTCAAACCAACATTTTTACCATTTTCTAGACTGAAACGCCTGCCACCTTCTTGGCCAGTCTCTTTAATGCTCATCTGTTGCCTACTCTACCATAGGCAACCCCTAGGGTACTTCGTATTTTGATAGTGTAGTGCTATCTTCTTTGACATGCTGCATTTTTGTAAATAAGGTTTTAGTGAGGTGCAGCCACACCCATATTGCCTATGGCTGCTTTGGAGCTCAACACTTCTACACAAGTAATGTGCTGAGCCTTAATTATACCTAGTGAGGTAAAGTTATTCACATCTGTTGTGAAAACTACTGTATTTTTCAGCGTATATCTGATGTTCTTTTAGCATTCATTCGAAAATCTATGGAGGGGCCGAGTCAGTGGGTAAAATGTTAATGTGGTAACCTTGAGGACCAGGCATGACACCATGTGTCTGTAATCTGAGGGCTGGAAGGTAGAGACAGCAGGATCCCTGAGGCTCCTAGCCAGCTAGTCTACCCAGTCTGTGAGCTCCATGTTCTCTGAGTGCCTGTCTCAAAGACTAAGGAGGAGAGTGATAGGAGGAAGACAGCTGACACCCACTGTCCTCCCTAGGAACACGCACTAGCACGCGGCCTGCATCATAATGTACACACCACACACAGATGTGAGCTAAGGAAAGTCAAGCTTCACTCAGTACATTGTCACTATGTCTCCTTAGTCTCCTACTTTTTTTTAATTAATTAATTTATTTACTTATTAAAGATTTCTACCTCCTCCCCGCCACTGCCTCCCATTTCCCTCCCCCCTTCCACAATAAACTCCCCCTCCCTCATCAGCCCAAAGAGCAGTCAGGGTTCCCTGCCCTGTGGGAAGTCCAAGGACCACCCACCTCCATTCAGGTCTCCTCAGGTGAGCATCCAAACTGCCTAGGCTCCCACAAAGCCAGTGCGTGCAGTAGTATCAAAATCCCAGTACCATTGTTCTTAAATTCTCAGTAGTCCTCATTGTCCGCTATGTTCAGCGAGTCCAGTTTTATCCCAGGCTTTTTCAGACCCTGGCCAGCTGGCCTTGGTGAGTTCCCGATAGAACATCCCATTGTCTCAGTGTGTGGGTGCACCCCTCACGGTCCTGAGTTCCTTGCTCAGGCTCTCTCTCCTTCTGCTCCTGATTTGGACTTTGAAATGTCAGCCCGGTGCTCCATTGTGGGTCTCTGTCTCTGTCTCCTTTTATTGCCTGATGAAGGTTAATATTCAGGAGGATGCCTATATGTTTTTCTTTGGGTTCACCTTCTTATTTACCTTCTATAGGATCACGAATTATAAGATCAATGTCCTTTATTTATGGCCAGAAACCAAATATGAGTGAGTACATCCCATGCTCCTCTTTTTGGGTCTGGGATACCTCACTCAGGATAGTGTTTTCTATTTCCGTCCATTTGCATGCAAAATTCGAGAAGTTCTTGTTTTTTACTGCTGAGTAGTATTCTAATATGTATATATTCCATACTTTCCTCATCCATTCTTCCATTGAAGGGCATCTAGGTTGTTTCCAGGTTCTGGCTATTACAAACAATGCTGCTGTGAACATAGTTGAGCATATAGTTTTGTTGTATGATAGGGCATCTCTTGGGTATATTCCCAAGAGTGGTATGCAGAGTCCAGGGGTAGGTTGATCCCGAATTTCATGAGAAACCTCCACACTGCTTTCCAAAGTGGTTGCACAAGTTTGCATTCCCACCAGCAATAAATGAGGGTACCCCTTCCTCCACAACCTCTCCAACAAAGGATATCATTGGTGTTTTTGATTTTAGCCATTCTGACAGGTGTAAGATGGTATCTTAAAGTTGTCTTGATATGCATTTCCCTGATCGCTAAGGAAGTTGAGCAAGACCTTAAGTGTCTTTTGGCCATTTGAACTTCTTCTGTTGAGAATTCTCTATTCAGCTCAGTGCCCCATTTTATAATTGGGTTGATTAGCCTTTTACAGTCTAGTTTCTTGAGTTCTTTATATATTTTGAAGATCAGACCTTTGTCAGTTGCGGGGTTGGTGAAAATCTTCTCCCAGCCAGTGTGTTGCCTTTTTGTCTTAGTGACAGTGTCCTTTGCCTTACAGAAGCTTCTCAGTCACAGGAGGTCCCATTTATTCAACGATGCCCTTAATGTCTGTGCTGTTGGGGTTATACGTGGTCTCCTGTGCCCACGTGTTGTAGAGTACTTCCCAATTTCTCTTCTATCAGGTTCAGTGTGTTCGGACTGATATTGAGTCTTTAATCCACTTGGACTTGAGTTTTGCATGGTGATAGATGTGGATCTATTTTCATTCTTCTACAGATTGACATCCAGTTTTGCCAGCACAATTTGTTGAAGATGCTCTCTTTTTTCCATTGTATACTTTTAGCTCCTTTATCGAAAATCAGGTGTTCATAGGTTTGTGGGTTAAAGTCAGGGTCTTCTATTCGATTCCATTGGTCGACTTCTCTGTTTTTATGCCAATACCAAGCTGTTTTCAATACTGTAGCTCTGTAATAGAGTTTGAAGTCAGGGATGGTAATGCCTCCAGACGTTCCTTTATTGTATAAGATTGTTTTGGCTATCCTGGGTTTTTTGTTTTTCCATATAAAGTTGATTATTGTCTTCTCCAGATCTGTGAAGAATTTTGATGGGATTTTGATGGGGATTGCATTGAATCTATAGATTGCTTTTGGTAGAATTGCCATTTTTACTATGTTGATCCTCCCAATCCAAGAGCAAGGGAGATCCTTCCATTTTCTGGTGTCCTCTTCTATTTCTTTCTTCAAAGACTTAAAGTTCTTGTCAAATAGATCTTTCACTTCCTTGGTCAGGGTTACCCCAAGATATTTTATGCTCTTTGTGGCTATCGTGAAAGGTGATGCTTCTGTGATTTCCCTCTCTGTTTCCTTATCCTTAGTGTATAGGAAGGCAACTGATTTTTTGGAGTTGATCTTGTATCCAGCCACGCTACTAAAGGTGTTTATCAGCTGTAGGAGTTCTTTGGTAGAATTTTTGGGGTCGCTTATGTATACTATCATGTCATCTGCAAATAACGAAAGCTTAACTTCTTCCTTTCCAATACGAATCCCCTTGATCCCCTTATGTTGTCTTATTGCTATTGCTAGAACTTCAAGCACTATATTGAAGAGGTATGGAGAGAGTGGACATCCTTGTCTTGTTCCTGATTTTAGTGGGATGGCTTTGAGTTTTTCTCCATTTAATTTAATGTTAGCTGTCGGTTTGCTGTAGATAGCTTTTATTATATTTAGGTATGACCCTTGTATCCCTATTCTCTCCAAGACCTTTATCATAAAGGGGTGTTGAATTTTGTCGAATGCTTTTTCCGCATCTAATGAAATGATCATATGGTTTTTTTCTTTCAGTCTATTTATATGGTGGATTACATTGATAGATTTGCGTATGTTGAACCAGCCCTGCATCTCTGGGATGAAGCCTACTTGATCATAATGGATAATTTTTCTGATGTGTTCTTGAATTCGGTTTGCCAGTATTTTATTGAGAATTTTTGCGTCGATATTCATGAGTGAGATAGGCCTGTAATTCTCTTTCTTGGTTGGGTCTTTGTGTGGTTTTGGTATCAGGGTAACTGTAGCTTCATAAAAGGAATTTGGCAATGACTTTTCTGTTTCTATATTGTGAAATACGTTAAGGAGTATAGGTATTAGCTCTTCTTGGAAGTTCTGGTAGAATTCTGCGTTGAACCCATCTGGTCCTGGGCTTTTTTTGGAAGGGAGATTTTTGATAACAGTTTCTAGTTCTTCGCGACTAACAGGTCTATTTAGATCATTCACCTGGTCTTGGTTTAGCTTTGGTATATGGTACTTATCTAAAAAAATGTCCATTTCTTTTGCATTTTCCAGTTTTGTGGCATACAGGCTTTTATAGTAAGATCTAATGATTCTCTGGATTTCCTCTGTGTCTGTGGTTATGTCCCCCCTTTCATTTCTGATTTTATTTATTTGCGTGTTCTCTCTCTGTTGTTTAGTTAGTTTGGATAGGGGTTTGTCGATCTTGTTGATTTTCTCCAAGAACCAACTTTTTGTTTCATTGATTCTTTGGACTGTTTTCTGTGTTTCTATTTTGTTGATTTCTGCCCTCAGTTTGATTATTTCCAGTCTTCTACTCCTTCTGGGCACCTCTGCTTCTTTTTTTTCTAAAGCTTTCAGGTGTGCCATTAAGTCCCCAATGTATGCTTTCTCTGTTTTCTTTAAGTGGGCACTTAGTGCTATGAACTTTCCTCTTAGCACTGCTTTCATCGTGTCCCATAGGTTTGAGTATGTTGTCTCTTTATTTTCATTAAATTCAAGGAAGACTTTAATTTCTTTCTTAATTTCTTCCTTGACCCAGGTGTGGTTCAGTAGTTGACTGTTCAGTTTCCATGAGTTTGTCGGCTTTCTGGGGGTAGCATAGTTGTTGCCATCTAACTTTAATCCGTGGTGATCTGATAAGACACAGGTGGACACTGATATTCTTTTGTATCTGTGGAGGTTTCCTTTGTTTCCGAGTATATGGTCAATTTTTGAGAAGGTTCCATGAGCTGCAGAGAAGAAGGTATATTCTTTCCTATTTGGGTGGAGTGTTCTGTAGATGTCTGTTAAGTCCATTTGCTTCATTACCTCCAATAATTCTCTTAATTCTCTATTAGGTTTCTGTCTGATTGACCTGTCCATTGGAGAGAGAGGTGTGTTGAAGTCTCCTACTATTAGTGTGTGTGGTTTTATGTCTGCCTTGAGTTTTAGAAATATTTCTTTTACATAAGTGGGTGCTTTTATATTAGGGGCATAGATATTCAGGATTGAGATGTCATCCTGATGAATTGTTCCTGTTATGAGTATAAAGTGTCCATCTCGATCTCTTCTGATTGATTTTAGTTTGAAGTCAGTTTTGTTGGAAATTAGTATGGCCACACCTGCTTTTTTGTTAGGACCATTTGCTTGAAAGACCTTTTCCCAACCTTTTACTCTGAGTAGATGCCTGTCTTTGTGGTTGAGATGTGTTTCTTGCAAACAGCAGAATGTTGGATCCTGTTTTCGTATCCAATCCCTTAGCCTGTGCCTTTTTATAGGTGAATTGAGACCATTAATATTAAGTGATATTAGTGACCAGTGGTTGTTTACTCCGGTTATTCTTACTGTTTTCGGTAGTAGAGTTTGTGTGTGTCCCTTCTTTGAGTTGTACTGGTGAAGGTTCGCTAGATTCCTGAGTTATTGTAGTCAGTGTTGGCAATGTTGGATTCCTTGGGTTGCGATTTTCCTTCTATTACTTTCTGTAGCGCTGGATTTGTGGCTACGTATTGTTTAAATTTGTTCTTATCCTGGAATGTCTTGTTTTCTCCATTGATAGTGAATACTAGCTTGGCTGGGTATAGAAGTTTGGGTTTGCATCCATGGTCTCTTAGTTTTTGAAGAACCTCTATCCAGGACCTTCTGGCTTTCATGGTTTCCATAGAGAAGTCAGGTGTAAGTCTGATCGGTTTACCTTTATAAGTTACTTGGCCTTTTTCCTTTGCAGCTCTTAATATTCTTTCTTTAACCTGTATATTTTGTGTTTTGATTATTATATGGCGAGGGGATGCTTTTCTTTGATCCAGTCTGTTTGGTGTTCTGTATGCTTCTTGGATATTCAAAGGAATATCTTTCTTTATGTTGGGAAAGTTTTCTTCCATAATTTTGTTAAATATATTTTCTGGGCCTTTGAGCTGTAATTCTTCCCCTTCTTCTATTCCTATTATTCTCAGGTTTGGTCTTTTTATTGTGTCCCATATTTCCTGAATGTTTTGTGATGAGAATTTGTTGGCTTTGCTGTTTTCTTTGATCAGTGCGTTTATTTTCTCTATGGTGTCTTCAGAATCTGAGATTCTTTCTTCTATTTCTTGTATTCTATTGATTATGCTTGTTTCTGTAGGCTCTGCTCGTTGACCTAGATTTTCCGTATCCAGCTGGTCCCCAGTTTGTGCTTTCTTCCTTGCTTCCATTTCAGTTTTCAATTCTTGAACTGTTTCCATTCCCTGTTTGATCGTTTTTTCTTGGTTTCCCAGGGTATCATTTACGTATTTACTCATTTCTTCAAACTTTTTGTTATACTTCTCATCCATTTCTATAAGGGCATTTTTTACATGTTGTTTAAGGGACTCTATTGCTTTCATAAAGTCAATTTTACCACTTCTTCTGTGTTAAGGTGTTCAAGTCCTTCTGTTGTAAGATCATTGGTTTTTGGTGTTTTCATGTTGTTTTTCAAATTGTTTTTCAAATTGTTGGGTGAATTCTTGCCTTGGTGCCTGCCCATCTCCTCCTATTGATGCTATCTAATGGGTCTTTTAAAACAGGATCAGGTTTCCCTGTTGGCCAGGAGCCCTGTTTACAAAATGCCCTCACTCTTTTTCCTGGCTCCACTCAGAAGGGTCTTCAGGAAGAGGACCAGGCTCCCCATTCACCAGGGACCTAGGCAACAAAAGGCTTACCACTCTGCAGCACAGACACCAAAACAAAGAAACTCCCACTGCCCTCTGCCCTGAGCTCCCAACTCAGTGCCCAAACAGGCTAAACTGGTTGATCCTGTGGCCTGCAGAAGGGAGGGAGAGTGAAGGAGGCCCCTGGGCGCAAGCTGGGATGGGCCAGGGAGAGGTCGCAGCAGAGGAAGAGCAGCCACAGCAGAGGGGACCAGCCCTTGCAGACTAACGGGGGGAGGGTGTTAAGGGGGTCAGGGAATGCCTCTGCTCCGTTTCCTGTGTCCCACTGCAGGCCAAGAACACTCTCCCCACTCAGGAGGGTCTTCAAGGACAGGACCAGGCTCCCCATTCGCCAGTGGACCTCGCCAATAAAAGGCCTACCACTCTGCAGGCTAGCCCCTAAAAAACCTACTTGATTTAATTGTAGTGGGGCCATCTGCTCTCAGTGTGGGCTTCACTGTGTCATTCTTGGACTATCCCGCATCTCCCCGTCTGCACGCTGCTGTGTGTGTCTGCCAGTCTCCTACTTCTTTCATTCTCTAAAATTATATCCTTTATATTTGTTCAAATTTGCTGACTTTAGTGTATAATGTCTTACAGATTTTGACAAATGTGTATATTATCTAACCACTGCTTGAATTAGAATAATTCCTTTGTCCTTTTAGATTGGGCTGTATCTTTTGTAGTCATCCAGGTTTTAATCCTAATGCTCAGAAACCATTAATCTGCTTTCTGCCTTCATCTGGTTTTTGTTAGCTTGTTGATTGTTTTTTTGTTGTTGTTGTTGTTGGTCCTTTTTAGGACCTATGTTCAATCCCTAGTAGCAGATAGCCCTGTATGTGGTGGTGGATGTCTATAATCCCTGAACTTGGGGTGGAGTAGAATGGGTAGAGGCTAGAAGATGACACATTTGAAATTATCTATTTTTACACAAAGTTCAATCCTACCCTGAATTATATAAGTCCTGTCTCAAAATTTATGTGTGTGGGGGGGTGTCATTAAAAATGGAATTATATAGAATGTAGCTTTTTGTATGTTAACTGATGCTAGCTATCTTTACATGTGATTATTTTCCATCTCTTGGTGATATATCTGTTCAAAACTGTCTACTCTAAAACTTCAGCTAATTGAACCAAAACCCTAATTCTAACCCTAACCTCTTACCGTAACCCTGTATATGTGCAGTTGATTATTATTTTAAAATGCTATCTTCTAATATGTTGCTTATGTTTTATCCCTTTCTTCCACCTTCCTTCAAGGGTCTTGTATATAGTAGGTTGGCCTGAAAGTCTGTAGGTGAGGATGGATTTGAACTTCTGATCCTCCTGTCTTTACTTCCTGAGTGCCGGGAGAACAGGGGTATGTCAGTGCATTAGGTTCATATGGTGCTGCAATTGAACTCAACGTCTTAGTATTCTACCAACTAAACTGTATTTCATCAATTTTTATTATTATTCAAGTGTGCTAAAGAACACACCTTCGACTAGAATACATAGGTAATACCTTACTTAGCACTGAGCTATATGCTTTCTGATTTTTGTTTAGGTTTTGAAGCACTGGGATCATTCCTAGAGCCTCTTACATGTTAGACAAGGGCTCTGCCATTGAGCTAAATATATAAATCTAGTCAGCAACTATTCTAAGTCTTTTGATTAACACTGGATAGAATCTGAAAATACTTAGGGGAAACTGTTGTCTTTGTGTTATTGAGTCATGAACATGGCTGATGTACTAATCTAGGTCTTTGGTTCATTATTGGTATTGTGCTTTTCAGCAGTTGAATCATGCATTTTTATAAAGCTTTATTTATACAGCCCTTGGTTCCATATATGTGGTCTCAGGATCCATGGTTTCAGTATGAGTAAGCAGGATGATATGGTACAGTAGGATATTTTGAGGGAGAAGAGACCAGGAATACTGGGTAGTGGTTTTTTTTTTTGTTTTTTGTTTTTTTTTTTTTTTTTTTTTTTTTTTTTT
>NW_026068016.1:32139-41240 GCF_014885135.2 Alexandromys fortis
ACACACACACGCACGCGCGCGCGCGCGCACACACACACACACACACACACACACACACAATTTCACTGTGTTCAATTTCTGCTGCCAGTATATTGACAGGAATTGGGGGTTGGCCATCCACTGAGACGTGATTGATCAAAGGGGTTCCAATTCTTAAACTGACTCTCTTTCCCTGAAGAGATCAACTGTCAACAGCTCCTCAGAAGCCCCACCCCCAGAAGGGGCGTTCACTGGGGGGGGGCGCGCAGCTGTCTACTCCAGGTCCACAGGCAGCGCATGCGCGGGTGGGCGAGGCTGTTACAGGGGGCGTCAACGAGACCCCTGTTAAGTTTCTGGGCTCCTTCAACACCGCTGAGCCTCGACCTCTCCCCAGCCGCCGCCAAGGAGCTGCCGCCTATTGTCCATCACCGCCTGGGCGCGGAGCTGCTTAGACTTGGCCGCTGGTGAGCCCGGGGAGCCGACCTGTGCGGTCTCAACTTAGTTGAGGGAAGTCTGAACGTGCGGAGCGGTCGCGCGCAATGGTCTCTCTGCCTCGGTTGCCCGCGGCCACGCGCGAGATACAGGACCCGGGCCAGGCGAGAGCAACGCGAGTGGTGGACCCTTCTCCCTAGCATCCGTGACCAGGGATGTGTGGCGCGGCCGCCGATCCCAGCCTCCATGGATCCGCCTTCCTCTGCTACCAGCTTCAGTGGCTCCTGTGGGACTTTCCTCTGAAGAACAGGTTCTCAGCTGGACATCGCAGGAAAGAGCTCCCTGGTACAGTGGATCAGCCAGTTAAGAACGTGCCCTGGCAGTCTTAGGGCATTTTCCCACGCTTTCTCTGGGGGAGGGGGCGTGACCAAGGCTCAGAAAACTGCATTCAGATCCTCAGCTGGGGTCCTAGAGCAAAGGCTAACACTTTCAGACCCAAAAAGTTGCTGCTTTTGTTAAATAGGACTCTCAGGATGCATGAAACAATTGCTGTAGAAAACCCTGTTTTCTTCTAGTTGAGAAACTGTCTACCCCCATTCCCACCCCATCTTGCCTCTGAAAAACTGGGTCACATCAAGTTTCTAGACTCTACTGTGAATTCAGGAATTCACAATGAAAATTGGATTGAGCAACTTTTTAGTATTCGGTCTTTGCTTTTCCACTCCACAATGAAGCTACTTTGGGATTTCATTGCCAAAGTGATGTGTCTTTTTTGGGTTACTACCGTCACCCCGTTATCATCCCCTCTTATTTCCCAAAGTCATTTATTCACTTCTTTAAACCTTTGGATTGCCCGGGTCTGGAGAAGTGCTGCAGTTTTTTAAGGTCACTGTCTGTAAAGATGTTCCCATGAGTTCAGGTATCTGTGAGATAAATCGCTGTCATTTTGTACACCTTTATTTCTTGGGGCTTTCCTAACTGCATTGAGCACGTTCCTTCTTAAGTTTGGGGTGGATTCATTCCACTGCATTTCCTTGGCTGGATTTATGCTCTGGTTATGATTCTGTTTGAATTCCCAAGTGGAACTAACTGGCTTAAGTGTCCTGTCATTCATATTGAAGCATGATGGCCACGCCATTTCATGTTAATTTCAGGTGCATCTCTTTGTCTTATAAAGTTAAAGTTTTCTGTGAAAAATACCGCAAATGATAGTTTGCTGTATTTTCTATGTGAATAACATAGAGAAGAGTGGCTTGGGTTTTCTATTTTGTTTGGCTTTTATTGACTTGAAATTCAGCTTTGTTTATCTGATGAAACCAAGGGAAAATATTCTTAAGTCCCAGGAATTCAGGACTCACAATGTTTGTGCTTAGTTTTCCTTTCCTGGGTGGGTGTGGTGAGGAAAAGGAGGTTGGCAGAAGTTGGAAGTTATTAGGGAGTCACATAATACAAACATAATTGCCTACAGAATCAGGTGATCAGGACTCCAGTTGCTTTCCTTCCCTGGACTGTGATAACATGTGACAACACATAAGTTTGTGTTAGGGTTCCTTAGAATTTATTTTGCTTCACTAAATGTAGACAGTATGTAGTGTAAATGGTCTTTCCCAGTCCTTTTCCTCCTGAGGGACTCTGATGGGCTGTATTTTGCTATGTACTGTCTTTACAAGAAAAGGCTCTATACATGGTTGGCATTGAGCTTTCGTTTGATTTCGGAGAAGTGATTTATTACCAGCTATTGATAGTGTACATGGGAGAGACTTAGTAATTCTTGGGCCTTGAACAAAATGATAATTAGCTTGCACATCTATGGTGAAATTTAGATTAGGAAAATTTGCTAAGGCTTCTCTCTGTTTTGAAATAGGATCTCACTATGTAACCCAGGCTGGTCTTGAACTCACAGATATCTACCTGCCTTCTGAGTGCTGGAATTAAAGGCCTAGCTCCCCTCTTTCTCTTTGTTTTAGTGTTTGTCTTGTAGTGTAGGCCAGCTCTGAACTCAGAGCTTCCTTGCGTCAGTTTCTTTAGGGTTCTCCAGCCTGAGATGGACGCTGCTTAGAATCTTGCTGGTAAGCTACAGTCACATGGCGATACACATTAATGAAGATGGGTTAAGCTAATATGTAAGAGTTAGCCAATAAGAAGTTAGAGCTAATGAGCCAGACAGTGTTTAATGAATACAGTTTCTGTGTGATTATTTCGAGTGTAAGCTAGTCGGGCAGCAGGGACAAAGGGACCCTTCCTCGTTAATTATTACTGACAAGGACGAACAACCTTATGGAAGGGATTGTCATTGTGCTGTGTGTTCTGCCTAGCTTACTACACTGTGGGAGAGAGAAGGAAGCTGTTAGTAGGGAGACGTTTATTTCATACACATGTCCTCAAGTATATAGTTTCTAGTCCATCTTTGTGTTGATCAGGTCATTGTACATAGATCAGACATTATTTTTATCGGTCTTTGCTGGGAGATTGGAATGGTTGATCAGTACTGAAACACTGTGACTGAATTCTGCATTGGGCAATAGGGTGCTTTGTTTTACCTCTTCAGAGCTGTGTCTTGGGACATTTGTATGATATGGATGGTAAGTGAAAGAAACGGGAAGGTGTGAGGCATTTACTCTTTATGCCATGATGTAGGCTTCTTGTAGGGATTTTTATTTTCTCATCATAAGCCTGCTCTTGATCTTAGAATCAGTTCCTGCCACCACAAATAATGTATTATTTATGAAAGGTATGGAATTAATTAGGTTGGTACACTGCAATCAGCTGCCCTTTTTAATTTGAGGTGTCAACATAGCGGAAAGCCTTTCCTAGAAGTTAAGCATCAAGTTTTGTAGAACCCCAAGTTGGTACTCTCTTGTGATCTCTATTAAAGGACATTGCCATTTTTCATTGTCTGATCTTGAGCAAGCCACTTTATCTTTCTCAGACTTTATATCCTTGCTTATTATTCCCACTTCCACCTCCACCTCCACCCCCACTCCCCACTATTATCCTGTCAGCTAAATGCTACTGTTGTGAGAAACAGGCCAGAAAGCCCCATACTGTGTGCTGGTGCAGTTTCATTGATCAGCTCCTGGTATGGACAAAATGGAAACCCTAGCTCTCAAGGGAAAACTTTGCCATTAGCCTCGCTGTTGTTTTCCCCCATGGAAAGCAACTAAACTAGTATAAGATATCTGTCCTTCCTCTTGCTTGGGAAATCTGTCTTGTTTTCATTTTCTCTTTGGCTCTTCTCATATTTTCTCTCCCTGAATATTTATCAGGAAGTATTTTTAAAGTAACTTTCGGTTCAGAATGCTTGTTAGATACAAATCACTGTGGGTTCAGCGCTGACTTCGATGCTGGGACCTGATGTCAGGTGAAACAGCGGTAAACAGTGAGCAGTGTCTGGATATTTAAAGCAGACTATGGAGGAGATCAGTGTAGCTGCTGTTCTTTACTGTCATTTTCATACTTATCATTTAAAATTAGTTCACTCAGTTTTCTTCTGTGCTAGGTGTCCTTTATTTTACCTACTTTTATCATTTCATTCTCAACCCCTCCCTTCTATGGGTGGGGACCAACAAAGAATCCTGAGAATGAAATTATTAACCAATTTTTAGGATAAGGAAAAATTCTTAAAATAACTTAGTAGTGGGCATGTAGCTAGTTAGTAGGCCTTAATGTGATGTTGAGTTGATTATTATGACTCAGAGGTCAGGCTTTTCCATATCATTGATGCTGTCATATGAAAAATTCAACTTCATTTTAAAAACAAATTAAGTTTGTTGAGGTATTACAGAATGCAATAAATACACCCATTTTAAGAATATAAGGTTTAGTGAGTCATGATAAAGCATACTTGTCTGTAACTCAACAGGGTGAAAACAACATTTCTACCATTTTCAGGACTGATACGCCTGCCACCTTCTAGGCTAGTCTCTTTAATGCTCAACTGTTGCCTACTCTACCATAGGCAACCCCTAGGGTACTCCGTATTTTTGATACTCTAATTCTATCTTCTCTGGCCTGCTGCCTGTTTTTGTAAATAAGGGTTTAGTGAGGTGCAGCCACAACCATATTGTCTATGGCTGCTTTGGTGCTATAGACTTCTACACAAGTTGTTGAGCCTCAATCATACCTAACAAGACCCAGTTATTTACATCTAATGTGAAATACTATATTTTTCAGCATAAATCTGATGTTCTTTTAGCATTCATTCGAAAATCTATGGAGGGCTGTTTAATTGGTCAGTAGGTAAAATGCTCAATGTGGTAACCTTGAGGACCAGGCATGACACCATGTGTCTGTAATCTGAGGGCTGGAAGGTGGAGAGAGGAGGATCCCTGAGGCTCCTAGCCAGCTAGTCTAGCCAGTCTGTGAGCTCCATGTTCTCTGAGTGACTGTCTCAAAGACTAAGGAGGAGAGTGATAGGAGGAAGACAGCTGACACCCACTGTCCTCCCTAGGAACACGCACTAGCACGCGGCCTGCATCATAATGCACACACCACACACAGATGTGAGCCAGGGAAAGTCAAGCTTCACTCAGTACATTGTCACTATGTCTCCTTAGTCTCCCACTTCTTTCATTCTCTAAAATTATATCCTTTACATTTATTCAAATTTGCTGACTTTAGTGTATAATGTCTTACAGATTTTGACTAATGTGTATATTCATCTAACCACAGCTTAAATTAGAATAATTCTTTTGTCCTTCCAGATTGATCTGTATCTTTTGTAGTCATCCAGGTTTAAATTCCTAATTCACAGAAACCATTAATCTGCTTTCTGCCTTCATGTGGCTTTTGTTTGCTTGTTGTTTGTTTGCTTTTGTTGTAGTTGATCCTTTTTAGGAACGTTTAGGTCTAGGGATGTATGGCAATTTGTGTGTCTCTAGTATGTACAAAAGCCAATGTTCAATCCCTAGTAGCAGATAGCCCTGTATGTAGTGGTAGATGTCTATAATCCCTGCACTTGGGGTAGGGTAGAAGAGGTGGACGTTAGAGGATCACACATTTGAGATTATCTATTTCTACACAGAGTTCAAGGATATCCTGAATTATATAAGTCCTGTCTCAAGTCAAAGTTTGTATATGTGTGTGTATAGGGGGTGTCATAAATATGGAATTATATAATGTAACTTTTTTATACTAACGTATGCTATCTTTTTATGTGATTATTTTCCATCCCTTGGTGAGATATCTGTTCAAAACTGTACACCCTGAAACTTCATATAATTGAACCATAACCCTAACTCTAACCCTGTATATGTGCAGTTGATTATTATTTGACAATGCTATCTTCTAATCTGTTGCTTATGTTTTTATCACTTTCTTCCACTTTCCTCCAAGGGTCTTGTATATA
This sequence comes from Alexandromys fortis, assembly GCF_014885135.2. Taxonomy (NCBI): domain Eukaryota; kingdom Metazoa; phylum Chordata; class Mammalia; order Rodentia; family Cricetidae; genus Alexandromys; species Alexandromys fortis. Next base: position 37,898 of record NW_026068016.1, read on the forward strand.
GTAGGTTGGCCTGAAAATCTGTAGTTGAGGATGGATTTGAACTTCTGATCTTTCTGTTTTTATTTCTTGAGTACCTGTAGTACAAGGGTATGTTAGTACATTGGGTTTATATGGTGCTGCGATTGAACTCAGTGTCTTTTGTATTCTACGAATCAAACTGTATTTCATCAATTTTTATTATTATTCAGGTGTGCTAAAGAACACACTTTCAACTAGAATACATAGTTAATACCCTACTTAGCACTGAGCTATATGCTTCCTGATTTTTGTTTAGGTTTTGATGCACTGGGATCATTCATAGAGCCTCTTACATGTTAGACAAGGGCTCTGCCATTGGGCTAACTATATAATTCTAGTCAGCAACTATTCTAACTCTTCTGATTAACCCTGGGTTGAATCTGAAAATACTTAGGAGTAACTGTTGTCATTGTGTTACTGAGTCATGAACATGGCTGATCTGCTTATCTAGGTCTTTGGATCATTATTGGTGTTGTATTTTTCAGCAGTTGAATCGTGCATATTTGTAAAGCTTTATTTATACAGCACTTGGTTCCATATATGTGGTTTCAGGATCCATGATTTCAGTGTCAGTAAGCAGGATGATATGGTACAGTAGAATATATTGAGGGAGAAGAGACCAGGAGTACTGGTTAATGTTTTTTGTTTGTTTGTTTTTTCTTTCTTTTTGTCATCTTGACACAAGCTAGAAGAGGTGAAATCAATGTGATGATTTCTTCAGGGTCAGCATGCAGAACCTGTGGTCCAGAGTGACCAAGCTTGGTAATAGCAAGAGTCTCCCAAGTAGGACTGCTTTTAGCAGCATGTAAGCTGCAGAATTGAGAGGCCCATGGTGAGAAGCTGAGACTTGACACCATGTAGCCGAATCAAAGTCCCTTAAGAGACCAGGAGAGGCTATTGATGAAGATGTAGCCTTGGTTCTAGTGGATACCCCCAAGTGACAGATGTGGAGCTGGCCTGAGCTTCTGAGACAAAGTGTGTGTCAGATGGCAGAGCCAGAGAAATAAGCTGCCTGAGCCTCTAGAGCCCAAATCAGTGCTTCTAGGAGTTAGACATGGCTGTTTTACACTGTTGCAATTTGGTTTTGCTTAAGCATGGTTGCAAATGTGCCCTTGTTCTTCCCTCTTGTAATAAGAAAATATATAACTTATTTTTTTTTATTTTACAAGATCCCTCAGTTGCATTTTGAATTTTAAGGAGGAATGAATGTGGGACTTAAAACATGTACTGTTCTATGTTGTGAAATTAATGGAAACTGAAGATGAACTTTTTGGTTATTATAATCTGAAATATGTCACTTCGATGTCTTATTTTTTCCAGCTGATGGCTGTGCTAAAGATGGTGCCTATTTGAGAGACTTTTTTTTTAATTTAAATTTTTCTGTATCCACGGTTCACTTAGAAAACTCAGAATGATTTGAATGCTGCCTCTGTAGAAGCACGTCTCCTCGTCTGGCATTGAGTTTTGTCTGGTCTATAGTAGGTGCTTTTCTGAAGTGGACTGTGGCATTGAATGAAATAATTTGTTACTTTTGACAAGCTGAAGCTGATTTTTTTAAATTTCCCCTTAGATTCCCTCAACAGAATGGCTAGATTCTGAGCACAAAAGAACTGTCCTGTGCTAGAAACTTTGTCTTTTGCTGACTTACTTAGGAAAATGCTGTGTCAACAAGAGGTGAGAAATTGAGCACTATTAGATGTCAAAGCTCTACTTTAGTATGATGGTCATCTGGAAAAGAGAAATATGGCAGGTCTATACAAACACAAGATAAAGCTTTATTAGAAATGAATAAAAACTAAAAGTTGTGTTTGGTGTCATCCACGTTACGACTGCAGCTGCCATGGCAGATCAGGATCTTATTCTGTAGTAGGGAAATGGTAGAGAAACGGCCTTGAAAATTGTCTTCTAGACACATGGCTTCCTTTGGCGAGCACACTGTCTTACTTTGGTGACTCACCTTTTGTTTACTCTTAAAGGGGTGGCCAGAGGAGTTTCTGAGACAAGAAATAGGACAGAGACTGATTCATATTATTGAGGATTACTTTAAGATTTGATGACTTCCTACCTTGTATGGAATAGATGACTTTAACTGTTATTAAAACATGCTGCATTTGTAATAAATACTGTGTCTAATGCTTTCCTAGGACAAGGGCATCCTTTTTGTCATTGTTTACAGCGTCAACATCCAGAGGGAGCCGAATCTTAGTCGGGAATCTAATCTCTCCAGGGAAACTTTAGAACCTGATGGCAGGAAGGAGAAAAATTCTGAGAGCTTGGCATGTATATTTAATTAAAACTTTATCATAAACGTGGGTCACTTCTTCACAATGCTAGATAAATTTTAGCCGTAGGGCCAGAAAGATAGCTCAGCTGGTAAAAGTGCATGATGTGCAGGATTCTTTTGGGGTCAGACTCTGGAACCCATGTGATAGCTCAGGGTAGCTGTAGGTGTCTGTAAACTTAGTGCCTGACTCTATAGCTAGAAGGGAGAGCCTCCTGCCCACTGCCTGCCTGATGCTTGATCTGGGATAGGTGATGCAGTTTGAGATCCTTCATAAAACAGTTGTCATTAGATATTATCTTTAAGTTTATGATTTTTTGTGTATGTGTGTATGAGTGACACATTGTGCATGTGAAGGTCGGAGGAAATTAGTGGGAGTCCGTTTTCATATCATATGGGTTGCAGAGATTAAGGTTTGATGGTAAACAACTTAAACTGCTGAGCCATACGGCTAGTCCTACTTTTTTTAAATTTATTTATTTATTTATTTACTTATTAGAGATTTCTGTCTCTTCCCCACCAAGAGTGATATTGCTGGGTCCATGGGTAGGTTGATCCCGAATTTCCTGAGAAACCTCCACACTGCTTTCCAGAGTGGTTGCACAAGTTTGCATTCCCACCAGCAATGGATGAGTGTACCCCTTTCTCCACAACCTCTCCAACAAAGGCTATCATTGGTGTTTTTCATTTTAGCCATTCTGACAGATATAAGATGGTATCTTAAAGTTGTCTTGATTTGCATTTCCCTGATCACTAAGGAAGTTGAGCATGACCTTAGGTGTTCTTTGGCCATTTGAACTTCTGTTGAGAGATCTTTATTCAGCTCAGTGCCTCATTTTATAATTGGGTTGATTAGCCTTTTACGGTCTAGTTTCTTGAGTTCTTTATATATTTTGGAGATCAGACTTTTGTCAGTTGCGTGGTTGGTGAAGATTTTCTCCCAGTCAGTGTGTTGCCTTTTTGTCTTAGCAACAGTGTCCTTTGCTTTACAGAAGCTTCTCAGTCTCAGGAGGTCCCATTTATTCAATGAGGCCCTTACTGTCT
>NW_026068016.1:41927-49260 GCF_014885135.2 Alexandromys fortis
TTAAGTCCCCAATGTATGCTTTCTCTGTTTTCTTTAAGTGGGCACTTAGTGCTATGAACTTTCCTCTTAGCACTGCTTTCATCGTGTCCCATAGGTTTGAGTATGTTGTCTCTTTATTTTCATTAGATTCAAGGAAGACTTTAATTTCTTTCTTAATTTCTTCCTTGACCCAGGTGTGATTCAGTAGTTGACTGTTCAGTTTCCATGAGTTTGTAGGCTTTCTGGGGGTAGCATTGTTGTTGCCTTCTAACTTTAATCCGTGGTGATCTGATAAGACACAGGTGGACACTGATTTTTTTTTTATATGTGGAGGTTTCCTTTGTTTCCGAGTATGTGGTCAATTTTTGAGAAGGTTCCATGAGCTGCAGAGAAGAAGGTATATTCTTTCCTATTATGGTGGAGTGATCTTTAGATGTCCGTTAAGTCCAATTGCTTCATTACCTCCAATAATTCTCTTAATTCTCTATTAGGTGTCTGTCTGATTGACCTGTGCATTGGAGAGAGAGGTGTATTGAAGTCTCCTACTACTAGTGTGTGTGGTTTTATGTCTGCCTTCAGTTCTAGTAATATTTCTTTTAGATAAGTGGGTGCTTTTGTATTAGGGGCGTAGATATTCAGGATTGATACGTCATCCTGATGAATTATTCCTTTTATAATTATAAAGTATCCATCTCGATCTCTTCTGATTGATTTTAGTTTGAAGTAAGTTTTGTTAGAAATTAATATGGCCACACCTGCTTTTTTTCTTAAGACCATTTGCTTGAAAGACCTTGTCCCAACCCTTTACTCTGAGTAGATGCCTGTCTTTGTGGTTGAGATGTGTTTCTTGCAAACAGCAGAATGTTGGATCCTGTTTTAGTATCCAATCTCTTAGCCTGTGCCATTTTATAGGTGAATTGAGACCATTAATATTAAGTGATATTAATGACCAGTGGGTGTTTACTCCAGTTATTCTTACTGTTTTTGGTATTAGAGTTTGTGTGTCTCCCTTCTTTGAGTTGTGCTGGTGAAGGGTTGCTAGATACTTGATTTTTTGTAGGCAGTGTTGGCAATGTTGGATTCTTTGGGTTGCGATTTTCCTTCTATTACCTTCTGTAGGGCTGGATTTATGGCTACGTATTGTTTAAATTTGTTCTTATCCTGGAATGTCTTGTTTTCTCTATTGATAGTGAACGATAGCTTGGCTGGGTATAGTAGTTTGGGTTTGCATCCATGGTCTCTTAGCTTCTGCAGTACCTCTATTCAGGATCTTCTGGCTTTCATGGTTTCCATAGAGAAGTCAGTGTAAGTCTGATCGCTTTACCTTTATAAGTTACTTGGTTTTTTTCCTTTGCAGCTCTTAATATTCTTTCTTTAATCTGTATATTCTGTGTTTTGATTATTATATGGCGAGGGGATGTTTTTCTTTGATCCAGTCTGTTTGCTGTTCTGTATGCTTCTTGAATATTCAAAGGAATATCTTTCTTTATGTTGGGAAAGTTTTCTTCCATAATTTTGTTATAAGATCATTGGGTTCTGGTGTTTTCATGTTGTTTTTCGGATTATTGGGTGAATTCTTGCCTTGGCGCCTGCCCATTTCTTCCCATCGAAGGTATCTAATGGGTCTTTTAGAACCGGGTCATGTTTCCCTGTTGGCCAGGGGGTCCTCCTACAAAATGCTGTCGCTCTGTTTCCTGGCTCCTGCCAGGGGCCCAGTTCCCTCTCGCCCCTCAGAAGGGTCTTCAGGAACAGGACCCGGCTCCTTTTTTGCTAAGGATCTCGCCAACCAAAGGCCTACCTCTTTGCTTTAATTGTAGTGGGGCGATCTGCTCTCGGTGTTGTGCGCCGGTCCCCGCTGTCTGCCGCCTCCTGCACTGGTCTGCCCCTGCCTGCGCCGGTGGTCTGCCGCCCCGCCTGGGCCTGCGCCAGTGGTCTGCCGCCAGTCCTACTTTTACTACTTGTTTTTATTTTTTACTTAATCTTATTTATTTGTATCAGAGCATGCCCGCCGTGGTGCACATGTGGAGCTTGAGGACTGAATCCTGGTTCTCTACAAGAGCAACAAGTGCTCTTTGCTCTTAAACCTGGAGCCAATCTCTGTAGTTCCCAAATAACAAAGTAGAGTACATTTGGTTCTTTGTGTTTTTAAAGTAACACAAACACACACATACACACACATACAAACACACACATATGTGTGTGCATTTATATAAACATGTTTATATGTAAATGTATATAATTTATTTTATTCAGTGTCTGTGTCCTACAGAATATTGTTAGCTGTCCTGGGACTCATTGTGGAGACCAGGTTGACCTTAAACTCAAGAGATTTGAGCAGGTCTGTTTCCCAGGTGCTGGAGTTGAAAACATATATTTTTTTAGTTTCTTTATTTGCTAACTAATTCTGTGACAGAATCTCCCTCTGTAGCCTTTCCTTGTCTTAACTCAGATTTGTAGAGATCTTCTTGCTTCTGCCACTAGAGTGCTAGAATTAAACATGTGTGCTACCACATTTGATTTCAAATTTTATTTTTGTTTTATTATTTTTGTGTTTGAGCTTTGAGTCTGCATGTCTGTCTGTGCACTACTTGCTTACAGTGCCCCTAGAGATCATAAAAAGCCATCAGATCCACAGGGACCGGAGTTAATTAGTGAGCCACCATGTATGGTCTGGTAACTGAACCCAGGTCCTTCGGAAGAACAGCCAATGCTCTTAACCACTAATCCATTACTCCAGCCCCAATTTTATTGATTTTCAATATTGAGTTTTAAATAGTATCTCACAATAATACATAGTACTATACAAACTAAAAAATCTTTTATAAAACATGATATGATCTCTTTCCAGGACATTAATCAGACAGATATTTTAACAAAGCAGATCTCCCTATGTTAGACTGTTTTCTCCTTCAGTGGACTGTTTCTTTTAAATACAATCACAAGACTGCTGTGATTTATATAAAATTATCTTTGGTTTATGATAGTTTTTTTTATATCTCCACATAAGATTTAGTTATCTTTTTCCCTTTGGGGATCACTTTTCTTCATACAGTGCATCCCCACTTTGTTTTTTGTGAAGAACGTACTTTTGTTAAGGTAAATGTATACCTTAAGTTTTATGCTTCATAGTTTGGGTAGTGTGTGTAAAAATGTTGATATTTTTCATGTTTTTGATTTACACCATCATCTTCAAAGCTTTCACTTGAAGCTATAAGAAGAACAATAGACTGTTTCTCATGGCCCCTGTTGTACATCAGTGCATGCTAGACCGTGAATTCTGTGAAATGCCAAAGTTCTCTGCCCTGACCATGATAAAGTATTATTTGACTGCTTTGCCCAAAGTTCTGTACCAGTGTGATACTCACCGCTTGAGTAGTTAGCTCCCTAGGATATGCACCCTTCCATGGAGACAGTTCCTCCTTGATGATTCCCCTAGAAGATGCCTCAGGACCCAAATAGGAGTCCAGAAGAAAAGTGGTGTATTCTTCCCCTTGATGCCTGTAGAAATGGCCAGGGGCAAGTTCACTAAAATAACAGCAGTATGACTTTGATTTTTTATCATTTTGTGATGAAAATGTTAAGCCCAGTACAGGTGTTCTGCAAGATGAGTTTGAATGCTCACAACTGTAAGAGGTTGGGATTGCATAGACAAGTTTAAATGTTCACAACTGTAAGAGGATGTGACTGCATAGACGAGTTTGAATGCTCACAATTATACTCTTAAAATAACAGTAGAGACTGGTTACCATATTTTCTGGCTGTAGAGTATGAGGCTCAGAAAGGTAGATCACTTGCTCAACATTAGGACTTAAACTAATGAGGATCTGGCTTTCAAACCCAAACACTTCTGTATGCTTCAGTCTAAGAGAAATGGAAATACTTAACTGAAAAAGATATCCATTGTGAGCTATGACTCTGGCAGAGCCTTATGTAACTTTGACTTTGTCAGCTGACTTATTTTTATGCATCATTTTCTATTTTGTGATCTGCTAAGCTAGAGTCATCAGATAGTTCTTCTGCATCATGAAAGATATTGGGTTTCCATCACTCCCATACTGAGAAGTCCATCTAGAAATTCAGGAGAGGATATAATGCAAAGAAGTAGCACTTAGGAATACTTGACATTATTAAGAGAAAAATTTTTATTGAAATCTGTTGTTTCTCTTTCCAAACTTGAAAATTTGAAGAGGGTGGTTGCATGTATACTTACGTACCTGTATGTAAATTATATGTGGCATTATATACTTGGAGGAAACATATTATGTTTTATAAACATGGGTTTAGAATCCTGCCCAGACCACCGAGAAGCAAGATGTAACCTACTCAGCCGAGAAAGAAAAGTTTTTACATTTTCAGAACCCTTCTCACATTCTACTTGACTCGTCCAGTCCCATTCATGAACACAATAATGGATAGGAAGAGGCATGGTCATATTGTTCATTGACAGAGAGAAAGCCATGATACAGGAAACAACCAGATTGAAGAAGAATATATGTTACTTCTGCTGCTATGATTAAACAGCCCTCCTAAAATCAACCTTAAGGGAGAAAGAGCTTTCTTTGGCTTACAGCGCTCGAGGGATGGAGAACACCATGAAAGGGAACAACATGGCCATGGGAGTAGCATGGTGGCAGGAACAGGTTGATCACATTTCTTCTGTGCTCAAGCAAGAGAAGACAGGATGCTGGGTGCACAAAAGTCATTGCAATCACAGATAAGCATGGGGAAACCAGTAATGTTAAACTTGCTTGGTCATTTCTTCAAAGGAAGAGACGCACAACTTGTTTTCCAATCAGAATGCCAGAAATGGAGGTGGCTAATAGTTGAGGTACCCTCTGTGCTGTCTGTATGGCCAGGGTCTCCTCCAGACTCCCACAAACAGGACAAGAGGTGGTTGATAGCCTGAGTCACCTCTGGGCTATCTGTATGACTGAAAACACACCAGATCCTTCTATAAGCCCTTAAGATAACACATGTAGCCTATCTATAGATCTCATCACTGTGGAAGATGTGACAGGTATTTTGAATTTCTATGCAACTATATCTCATTGTGCAAATGGGATTGTGTTATAACAGGAAACTTTTCTAAATTGTACTGTACTTAAATATTCCTAAAATAAACTTCTCATGTCAGACTCAAAAAAATAAAAATGGGCTTATATACAATTAACTACATGGTATAATTAATTTAATGGCTATATGCCATTTCATTAGTTGACTTAGATTCATCCTTAGGTCACTAATTCTCTGTTTTGAATATTTATGTTGCATTTCTCTGTCCTCTCTTGCTCCCTTCTTACTTCTGCTACTTACTGACACTGTTGTCCTGTAACACATATCTGTGTATCCTTGATTACGTCCTCACACAGAAACAGAATTGCAAGCACAAACAGGTTTGCATCAGCAGCTGTTGGCAGATAGTGCTGAGTTGTCTGTGGAAAGCATCTGTCGTTCACAGTTTCACCTGTAGTCATGAGTACCTGCTTCCCATTTCTCCCTAACCTTCAGAAACAAGTTCACAGTTTTATTTTTTGCTTTCTTGAGAGTCTTGGTGTTTATCTCAGGCTGACCTTGAACTCAGTGATGCTCTTGCTTTATCCTCCCCAGTGCTTGGTTTACAGGTGTCTGCCACCATGCCCATCTCTCAGTAGAAAACTTTTAATGTTTTTAATGCCATAAAATTACCAGATTATTAGTAATCAGTAATAAAGAATCCTGTGCTTTTGTTTGTCTTTTCTTTTTAAATTAATATTGTTCTTTTTTGTTTCAACAGAATAGATTGATTTTAGATTTAATCTATAAATTTTTATGTATATGTTTAAAGTTGAAAACTACAAAACATGTGAAATACATGTAGTCTGAGAACAGAATTGTTAAACTTCTGTGACCAAGAATGCTCATGGCTCTTGCAGAGAACCTGGGTTTGGTTCCTCAGAATTCACGTTATGGCTCACAACCATCTGTAATTCCAGCTCTATTGGATCAATAGTCTCTGCAGGTTCTAGGTATTATGAATTTTTATGATTGTGTCTTATTCTTTCCCCTCCCATTGTGGCCTCAGATTGGTATTCACTTTTGAGTTCTAGCTTCCTTGTGTGCAAAGTAGAAAAAGCGACCCTCACTATGTACACAGAACTGGTTGTAAGACATGTGCACTTAGTAAGTGTTGTGTATACACTTTGTTGGGAAGATTTAGTGTAGATGCTGGTGTAAGGGATTGGGAGGTAGAAAAGATGGTACTGTGCCGCAGGCATGACCACTACTCATGTGTGATGTCCTTCTGTATTTGTGTTGCTTTTATTGGTTGATGAATAAAGCTGCTTTGGCCAATGGTTCAGCAGAGTAAAGCCAGGTGGGAAATACAAACAGAGATATAGACAGAGGGTAGGCAGACTCAAGGAGATGATATGTAGCTGCTGAAGAAGAAAGATGCTAGAATCTTACCAGTTGGCCACTGCCTCGTGGTGATACAAAGATGAATAGAAATGGGTTCTATTAAGAATATGCCTAAGACATTGGCCAAACAATGTTGTAATTAATATATAATTAGTATAGTTCTGTGTGATTATTCAAGCCTGTGTGGCCAGGAAACTAAAGTGCAGCCAGCATTTACATATGGTGCCCACCGTCTGTGGCATGGATCCATGTAAAACCTAAAATAGCTTAAAATAGGGGGCTTCTAGACCCACAAAAACAGAAGCCAAGTGCAGCTTCTTGGTAGCCACATTTTTTCAATAGACTCTATTTGCTGGTGGCAAACAGAGGTGAGACTCCTGTAAGAGATGCTTCCGGACTCAGTATTAGCAGCAAAACCTGTAAAACTCCTTTTAAGAGTCAGCTTCCTGGTTCATGCTGGTGGTACAAATAGTCTGACTCTATTGGGAGGTCCTGTATGGAACACTTATGAGGTTTGAGAGCCGCATGCAGCAAACTGCTTAATGAAAGCAACATAGACCGCTGCGTCCCTGGAGCTGGGCACTGAACATGGCTCCCAGAGCTGGCAGAGCCATCTGCCATATTGAAAGGACAAGGCAGGCAGAGCCAGCATCCAGGGCTGCCTCGACCACACAATCATTATAAAATTCTCCTTGTCAGAAAAGTTTTTTAGATACACAATAGGACAAATTAAGACATAAAGACCTCTGAACAAGACACAGTGTATTTAAAACTATATGTAAGCTTATAAGAAGACAGACAATATTATATATGATATATTAAAGAAGACAGATAATATTATATATTAAAGAAGTGAGGATAATAAATATTAAAAAGTAATAGAAAGAAAAAGCTATATAAATATGGAAAATACACAGGGAGACTGGTTTATGTATATTATTGCGTTTTCTTTGAATTT
>NW_026068016.1:50773-66766 GCF_014885135.2 Alexandromys fortis
GTCATATTGTTCATTGACAGAGAGAAAGCCATGATACAGGAAACAACCAGATTGAAGAAGAATATATGTTACTTCTGCTGCTATGATTAAACAGCCCTCCTAAAATCAACCTTAAGGGAGAAAGAGCTTTCTTTGGCTTACAGCGCTCGAGGGATGGAGAACACCATGAAAGGGAACAACATGGCCATGGGAGTAGCATGGTGGCAGGAACAGGTTGATCACATTTCTTCTGTGCTCAAGCAAGAGAAGACAGGATGCTGGGTGCACAAAAGTCATTGCAATCACAGATAAGCATGGGGAAACCAGTAATGTTAAACTTGCTTGGTCATTTCTTCAAAGGAAGAGACGCACAACTTGTTTTCCAATCAGAATGCCAGAAATGGAGGTGGCTAATAGTTGAGGTACCCTCTGTGCTGTCTGTATGGCCAGGGTCTCCTCCAGACTCCCACAAACAGGACAAGAGGTGGTTGATAGCCTGAGTCACCTCTGGGCTATCTGTATGACTGAAAACACACCAGATCCTTCTATAAGCCCTTAAGATAACACATGTAGCCTATCTATAGATCTCATCACTGTGGAAGATGTGACAGGTATTTTGAATTTCTATGCAACTATATCTCATTGTGCAAATGGGATTGTGTTATAACAGGAAACTTTTCTAAATTGTACTGTACTTAAATATTCCTAAAATAAACTTCTCATGTCAGACTCAAAAAAATAAAAATGGGCTTATATACAATTAACTACATGGTATAATTAATTTAATGGCTATATGCCATTTCATTAGTTGACTTAGATTCATCCTTAGGTCACTAATTCTCTGTTTTGAATATTTATGTTGCATTTCTCTGTCCTCTCTTGCTCCCTTCTTACTTCTGCTACTTACTGACACTGTTGTCCTGTAACACATATCTGTGTATCCTTGATTACGTCCTCACACAGAAACAGAATTGCAAGCACAAACAGGTTTGCATCAGCAGCTGTTGGCAGATAGTGCTGAGTTGTCTGTGGAAAGCATCTGTCGTTCACAGTTTCACCTGTAGTCATGAGTACCTGCTTCCCATTTCTCCCTAACCTTCAGAAACAAGTTCACAGTTTTATTTTTTGCTTTCTTGAGAGTCTTGGTGTTTATCTCAGGCTGACCTTGAACTCAGTGATGCTCTTGCTTTATCCTCCCCAGTGCTTGGTTTACAGGTGTCTGCCACCATGCCCATCTCTCAGTAGAAAACTTTTAATGTTTTTAATGCCATAAAATTACCAGATTATTAGTAATCAGTAATAAAGAATCCTGTGCTTTTGTTTGTCTTTTCTTTTTAAATTAATATTGTTCTTTTTTGTTTCAACAGAATAGATTGATTTTAGATTTAATCTATAAATTTTTATGTATATGTTTAAAGTTGAAAACTACAAAACATGTGAAATACATGTAGTCTGAGAACAGAATTGTTAAACTTCTGTGACCAAGAATGCTCATGGCTCTTGCAGAGAACCTGGGTTTGGTTCCTCAGAATTCACGTTATGGCTCACAACCATCTGTAATTCCAGCTCTATTGGATCAATAGTCTCTGCAGGTTCTAGGTATTATGAATTTTTATGATTGTGTCTTATTCTTTCCCCTCCCATTGTGGCCTCAGATTGGTATTCACTTTTGAGTTCTAGCTTCCTTGTGTGCAAAGTAGAAAAAGCGACCCTCACTATGTACACAGAACTGGTTGTAAGACATGTGCACTTAGTAAGTGTTGTGTATACACTTTGTTGGGAAGATTTAGTGTAGATGCTGGTGTAAGGGATTGGGAGGTAGAAAAGATGGTACTGTGCCGCAGGCATGACCACTACTCATGTGTGATGTCCTTCTGTATTTGTGTTGCTTTTATTGGTTGATGAATAAAGCTGCTTTGGCCAATGGTTCAGCAGAGTAAAGCCAGGTGGGAAATACAAACAGAGATATAGACAGAGGGTAGGCAGACTCAAGGAGATGATATGTAGCTGCTGAAGAAGAAAGATGCTAGAATCTTACCAGTTGGCCACTGCCTCGTGGTGATACAAAGATGAATAGAAATGGGTTCTATTAAGAATATGCCTAAGACATTGGCCAAACAATGTTGTAATTAATATATAATTAGTATAGTTCTGTGTGATTATTCAAGCCTGTGTGGCCAGGAAACTAAAGTGCAGCCAGCATTTACATATGGTGCCCACCGTCTGTGGCATGGATCCATGTAAAACCTAAAATAGCTTAAAATAGGGGGCTTCTAGACCCACAAAAACAGAAGCCAAGTGCAGCTTCTTGGTAGCCACATTTTTTCAATAGACTCTATTTGCTGGTGGCAAACAGAGGTGAGACTCCTGTAAGAGATGCTTCCGGACTCAGTATTAGCAGCAAAACCTGTAAAACTCCTTTTAAGAGTCAGCTTCCTGGTTCATGCTGGTGGTACAAATAGTCTGACTCTATTGGGAGGTCCTGTATGGAACACTTATGAGGTTTGAGAGCCGCATGCAGCAAACTGCTTAATGAAAGCAACATAGACCGCTGCGTCCCTGGAGCTGGGCACTGAACATGGCTCCCAGAGCTGGCAGAGCCATCTGCCATATTGAAAGGACAAGGCAGGCAGAGCCAGCATCCAGGGCTGCCTCGACCACACAATCATTATAAAATTCTCCTTGTCAGAAAAGTTTTTTAGATACACAATAGGACAAATTAAGACATAAAGACCTCTGAACAAGACACAGTGTATTTAAAACTATATGTAAGCTTATAAGAAGACAGACAATATTATATATGATATATTAAAGAAGACAGACAATATTATATATGATATATTAAAGAAGACAGATAATATTATATATTAAAGAAGTGAGGATAATAAATATTAAAAAGTAATAGAAAGAAAAAGCTATATAAATATGGAAAATACACAGGGAGACTGGTTTATGTATATTATTGCGTTTTCTTTGAATTTCTTGACTATAGAGAGACATTTGATTCTGGATTAAAGCAACATATATTTTAAAGATATCTTGACTTCAAAATTTGAGTCTAAGGATATTTTACTTTGGAAAAGAGGTTCTGCATTTGTTTCCACAGAAGATGGAAACCTGTGGATTCTTTCAAGGCTAATGTGCTTTGATAGAACAAGACCCCCTGATAGTTCTCCATGAACGATAAAAAATACTTCACCCAGCAAATAACAAGAAGCAATTTGGAGAAAACTACACTCAAATTCCCAAAATGATGGTTTATAAATGTTTGTTTTCATTTACAGGGGATTGATTATAAATGATTAAATGTTCACAGTCAATCTTTTTCTAAAAATAAGGGTTTGGGGCTGCTCGCTCAGCTGCGATGGTGAAGGGCTTCTGCTGCGTTTTGTCACCCTAGCAGAAGCCAGGACTCTGGAACACTTTCTGCTGCCTGTGGATCTTCTGTCCTGACAGTTTACCAGAAAGCTCCAGCCCCTGCACAGTTGCTTCCAATCTACCAATGTTCGACACTTCCTGCCGCCCATCCTTTCCTCTTGGAGAGGAGTTGCAGGCAACGTCAGTAAGGAGTCTCTCACCTCGACTGTTGTGGTTTCCCTTACCATCATGCTGAAGAATAAAGGCAAAGGAGGCAAAAACAAGCGCAGAGGTAAAAATGAAAATGAATCTGGAAAAAGAGAGTTGGTGTTTAAAGAAGATGGGCAAGAGTATGCCCAGGTGATCAACATGCTGGGAAATGGACAGTTGGAAGCAATGTGTTTCGACGGTGTAAGGAGGCTGTGCCACATCAGAGGATAGTTAAGAAAAATGGTTTGGATAAATACCTCAGACATTATATTGATTGGTCTATGAGACTATCAAGATAACAAAGCTGATGTAATCTTAAAGTATAATTCAAATGAAGCAAGAAGTCTGAAGGCGTATGGAGAACTTCCAGAACATGCAAAAATCAATGAAACAGACACATTTGGTCCTGGGGATGATGATGAAATCCAGTTTGATGATATTGGAGATGATGATGAAGACATTGATGATATCTAAGCATAATTAATGATATGTAAGCATGCTACATCCCAAGTTTTCTGAAGACAGTTTTGCATACTTGGGATCTTGACCTTCAGCTGTTACGTAAAACTTCTTTTAGCATGAGTATGACTTGTTAAAGCAGATTGATGAATTTTTATTTTTTAAAGTATTATATTTCTTTGAAAACCAAAGATGTTATCGTAAGTGACATGTTAACCCTTTGTTCTTATAGATGTAACTGAACTTAGGGGTAGAGCAGTGTGCACTGTTGGGACCGCCTTTCCATTGGGACGCTTCATTTCTGGCACGTGGGTGCTTTGTGTCAGCACTTCTGCCTGAAGCATCCTGGGCTGAAAATGCCCCAGTTCCAGCACATCTGCTTCAGGCGCTTATGCCTTGAGACTGGAGTCAGATTTCGACATTTGTAGTCAGAATGCAGCTGTTTCTCTACTTATGGAGCCATGCCATTTATACTTTTCATATTCTGTACATTTTAGCCTTTGTGTTGTTGCCACCCATAAATAGGCATTTCGGAGTGCCGTTTATAAATTACATCAGTAGCAATTTTGAGTTTTAAAAATTAGTCATTGCAGAAATTAAACACTTAGGTGATAATCATCTTGACTTTAGAAATACAGTAGTTGACAATGTTTATATATAATTTTTACTTTCCTAAGGCATACGCAAGAATTGAAAATAAAAAGTGAAATAAATATGTTCTGATACGTGCATAGAGAAGGTGGTTGTTAATAGTACATAAACCATTTTTTTTACTTTGCAAAGTAGGTTGTGTAAAAAGTCATTTCCAAAAGTTAGCTACTGTATTAAGGCTTTGAATAATTTAATTGCTGTGTATGGATTGAAATTAATTACATAATTGTATAAACACAGTCTTCCTTAACCTAAGTGTAGGTTAAAGGGAGAGGAGCCACAGCTTACTGCAAAGGCAGTCCCTGTTTCCTGAACGGCAAAGTCCAGAAGAGAAGCTCAGTGAAATATGTTGGCATAAAAACACTTTTTCCTTTTAGTATGTTCATTATCTCTCTGGTATGAAACAAAAATAAATGACTGGATAATTTCTAGTTCAAAAAAATAAGTGTTTTGAGCCGGGCGATGGTGGCGCACACCTTTAATCCCAGCACTTGGGAGGCAGAGGCAGGCGGATCTCTGTGAGTTCGAGACCAGCCTGGTCTACAGAGCTAGTTCCAGGACAGGCTCCAAAGCCACAGAGAAACCCTGTCTCGAAAAACCAAAAAAAAAAAAAAAAAAAAAAATAAGTGTTTTGATATAAAGATGAATACTTTGCATTGTTAAGGATCTTGGTCTATTCATACAAATTTAAGGTTGATTTTATACACTGTGTATATGTATTTCTGCTCTTCTTTAAAGTATTATGTTTATATGGTCTATTTAAAAATACAATGTAAAATTAAAAATTTATGGATTGTTAGTCATCTATAGTTGGCAAACTTGTAGTCATACTAGTTAAGTTTTCTAGATTACAGAGATATTGCAGATGGATAGGTAGTTTTCAATCCTTTCAAAGACCTAAAGAATATGGCATTTAAAAGTTGTTAAGAATTTAGACATTTCTTGACAGTGAGAGATTTCTACTTCTGGCAGCTCTGATTACTTCAAAGAGGTTGATAGGCATCAAAGAAACTTGTTATGGAATTTGCCTTCAATGTGACAAGATTAGCCATTTGGGCAAGAAACTGCTCTTAACTGGACTGCTTGATAGTACATTGTATAAACTACACATGCAGGAGTAACTAAATAAACTAAGAAATGGACCTGGTACTACACAACTGACCCTGAAGAGTTTAATTAGAGAGGCCTCTTTTTTTTGTGGCACCTCTTAGGCAGTCGACTGTGTCAAGATGAAACTGAATATCTCCTTCCCAGTGTCAGGCATTAGAAACTCTTGGAAGTGGATGATGAATGCAAGCTTTGTATGTTCTGGGAAAGGGTGTGGCCACAGAGTAGCTGCTGATGCTCTGTTGAAGAGTGAAAGGGATATGTGGTCTGAATCAGTGGTGGGCATGGCATAAAAGTCTTCCCATGAAGTAAGGTGTTGTGACCCATGGCAGCATGCCCCTGCTTTTGAGTAAGGGCCATTTCTGTTACAGACCAAGGAGAACTGGAGAGAGGAAGGGCAAGACTGTTTGTGAATGCAGTGTGGATGCCAATTTGAGTGTTCTCGACTTGGATATTGTAAAAAAAAAAAAAAGAGAGAGAGAGAGAAGCATATTCCTGGACTGACAAATACTACTGTGCCTCTTCAGATGAGACCTAAAAGAGCTAACAGAATCAGAAAGTTTTTAATCTCTCTAACCTGACCCTAACCCTAATCCTAACCCCCGTTTTTGTCAGAAAGCTCTTAGAAGGTAAGAAGCCCAGATTCAATGAATCCAAGATTCAGCATCTTGTTACTCTGTGTGTCCTATACCAAAAATGCTGATCTATTGCTCTGAAGAAACACTGTACTAAGAAAAGCAAGGAGGATACTGTAGAACATGCTAAACTTTTGGGCAAGAGTACCAAGGAAGCCAAAGAAAAGTACCAGGAGGCGATTGCTGAGGTGTAATCTATCCTTGCTGAGAGCTTCTACTTCTGAATCCAGTCAAATATATGTTTTTAAGGGTAACAAATAATCATATCTTGAATCTCAAAAAAAATGTTTAATTAGAATAAATTGCACCTTTTTTTTTAATTGACAGGGCTTCTTTGTGTAACAGTCCTATCTGTCCTGGAACTAATTCTGTAGACCATGCTGTCCTCTACCTCACAGAGATCCACCAGCCTCTGGCTCCGGAGTGCTGGAATTAAAAGCATGCTTCAGTATACCAGTCTGGAATCCCTTCTGTTGTGCTCCAGCACTATCACCCTGTTGTCTATGTCCCCATGTCCCCGTGTCCCACCACCTCGTTCTCTGGGATCAGTCTTCCTGTTTGAAGAATAGATGCTCACAATGATGTATTTCTTCTGATTATCTCTTCACCCAGAGTGAAGACCATTTATAAGATGTTTGGAACAAGTAGTCAACCCTATTGTGAGATAGAAAAGACAAATACAAGTTGACACTTAAAAATTCTTCCCTAGTTGTGCTTGACGGGCACACTTGTAATCCCAGCACTAGAATGAGGAAGGGGGATGGTCCTGAGGTCCAGGCCAGCCTGGGCTACATGGGTCCTGTCTCAAAAAGCAGAAGCAAATGAAAAAAACACTCAGATCTTTTCTTGGATCCTGTAAGACAGCCCCCTTTTACACTAGAAAATGATGCCAGAGGATTATGTAAAGGGTAAACATGTAGATAATTGTAAGTACTAGAAATGCATTTTGAAGGGAGTCAAGAGCTAGCTACCTACTTTATGTGAGTGAAATTGTCTAAATAAGCTATAGAAAAGGATGCTAAAATAGGTAAAGGAAGTTTCTTTTGTTGCCTTCTTACAATATGGGATATTAACTTATTTATTGAAAATAGTCAAAGGACCATATTTAAAATTAGAATACTGCTTTAAATGAGTAATGGCCTATTTCTAATTTTAAAATTTGTGATACCTTCGTTGTATGGAACCCTGAGAACCTTTTCCAGGTTTTATTAAGGCTATGGATGGGATAATATCTTAATTCAGGCAATGGTTTTATGTTTGATGTGTCAAGTTTGAAGAATGGAGTCTGGACTTTGTGTGGTGCTACACAACTTTAATCCTAGCACTTAGGAGACAGAGCCAGGCAGGGTCTACATAGTGAATTCTAAAACTGCCAAGGATACCCTGTGAAACCCTTTAAAATATCTGCTTTATGGAAAATAGTATTTTGTGAACTATGCAGGTGATAAGCAGCCCAAAACCACATTGGATTTGAATAAATTCAGGAAGAATATCAGTTTACATGCATTTTAGGTCTTGTAGTATATTAGTAATTTGTTTGTTTGAGATAGGGTCTCTATTGCGTAGCTGTGCCTGTCATAGAGCTCACTATATAGACAAGGAGCCTGGGCTTGAACTCACAGAGAACCACTTGCCTCTGCCTCCTTGGTGCTTTGGCTAAAGACAAATGCCAGCACACCCTGCTAAATTAGTGATTCTTGAAATTAAACCTGAAAACAGTCATCAGCTTGTCTGTCCATGTGATGCTGTGAAGCAACTGGGATGGGTCTGGGATCTCTTACCCATCCCAGCTGAACAGATGTTCCTATACATTGTCCACATGAATGGAATGTGTCCACTAACTTGTGGTGGTGAAAGTCGCTTAGGTTGTCCTAGATACTGAAATGAATGGCAGAATATTTTATATGAAAGTAGTTATAAGGAATTATGAAAGTATTTTAGAGTATCACAGAACCAGGAATAAATGGTAGAATATTTGATAATTTCTAATGCCAAAACAGAAATAGAGTTAAAAAACTGAAAGTGGTTGCAAATGTTTTGATGGAGGTATGCTAGTATGCTCATGAATTCTTATATAATTTTGTCTTTTGCCTCTCTTGTCTTCAGTGTGGTTTTAACACTCACCTAGACTACTATAAGGTAATGGAGGGACGGTGGCCTTTTACCATTTTGAAATTCATGTCCTGAAAGGATAAGAAGGAGGAATTTTACTTTATAAACTTATTCCTATTTTCAGTTTCTTTCTTTGTAAATCTTCTGTCTGTCTACCCATTCATCCACCCATCCACCCATCCACCCATCCATCCATCCATCCATCCATCCATCTGTCCATCTATCATATCTATCTCTGTGTTTGTTTATCTGTGGGGTATGTTGTATGTTCTGGAGCTTTGTGGACTCTAAAGGATAACCTGGAGGAACTGGTCATCTCTTTCCACCATGTGGGGCCTGATTGAACTCAAGTGGTAGCTTGGTGGAAAGAACCAAAAAAACTCTCTGGGTAAAAATTTGTCTTCCAGTCTTTATGTGTTGCTAAACAGTTGGCATAGCAATGTCACTTTCCCTGTGTTCCATGAGGGAGCTCTCTGCCTACCGCCCATATTTCCAAGTTCTGAAAGAACTGAACTAATAGGTCCTCTACTACAGGTCTTTTTAACCTTTTCCCACTTGTAACTCATATTTACCTGAGAAGTTTTATATTATACTGAGTATATAGATATGTGAAATAAGTATACAAATTAAAGATTTAATGGTAAAACATATTAAAGAAATTTATCTTAAAAACAAAATCATTTATTTTATCATCTTTTAAATATGGAAGCATTTTTACATACTAATTTATTTAATAATGCACAACTTAGAATCTTGAGTATTTATTAAAGTTGGTCATTAACTTGAATTTATAATCAGTGCTGAGAATACTACTTAGCATAAATATGTAATGCAGAAATATCAGAGGTATATGTAAATTGATAAGAAAATATTTAAAGTTTTGGTTCTCCATTATTAAGCAGTTATGCTCTTTTAAAATTTGTTATTGTGTCTACATGGTGTGTGTGTGTGTGTGTGTATGTGGGTGTGTGTGCATGTGTGTTGTGCATTGTGCACGTGATGGAGTGCATGTGGAGGTCAGAGTAAAATTTCTTATAATCTTTTCTGTCCTTACATCTTGATGTGTAGTTCAGTCACTGAACTTAAGTCACTGTGCTTTTCTGACTGTAAGCGGAGACTGTTTCACAGCCACTCAGAACCATATAGTCACACAGAACCTATATTAATTATGAAACTGTTCAGCCAATGACTCAGACATATCTCTAGACAGCTCTTACATTTTGATATAACCAACTTCTATTAATATGTAAATTACCACAAGGCTGTGGTTTACTGGAAAGATTCCTGGTCCTTCTCCTTTGGCAGCTATATGGTGTCTCTTTGACTCTGCCTTCTCTCTCTATCTCTATTCTGATTTCCTGCCTGGCTTTACTCTGCTAAGACATTGGCCCAAACAGCTTTATTCATCAACCAATAAAAGCCACAAATGTACAGAATAACATCTCACAGCATCTCCCTTTTTCTTTCTAAATAAAAAAAAAGTTTTAATTTAACATTGTAAAACTGCATATACAAAACAGTTATCAAGCAAGAATTATAGTTATAATATTTAGTCCTTTTACATTTGTCAAATTAGGTAAAATACTCTATCATCTATCCTATCCTTGTGAATCTAAAGTTTTATATCTAATTTGTCTTTTATGATAACTAAGAAAACTGTTACTATAACTATATGTCTTCAGCTCTTTATAAACCTCAGAAGGATATAATATTACCTAAGTAAACAGGAAGTGCATTATAAACAACTGCCAAAGTTCTAGATTTGACAGAGAAATCTTGCTGCCTGGACAGTCACCCAAAGTTCTTCTGTACTATTGGGATATCCATCTTTAGCTTACAGACCCATGTACATCTTTGTTGTCATACAAAATGTCTCTTTCATGAAGGAGGAGCCCTGAAGGACTGTCTTGCCTTCTTTAGGTAAGTTCATCAGTTATTTTTTTTGTGTGCCCTGCGAGTCTAATTCATACAGCATACTATCAAGTAGTCTAGGCAAGAGCAGTTTCTTGCCCAAAATGGCTAGCCTTGCCACATTGAAGGCAAATTCCATAATGAGTTTCTTCAATACCCTTCAATCTCTATGAAGTAGATTGGTGCTGCCAGAAGCAGACCTGTCTTGCTGTCGAGAAAATTCTAAGTTCTTAAAACCCTTAAAATGTCATATTCTGTAGGTCTTTGAAAGGGTTGAAGAATACATATCCATTTGAAATACTATCTCTCTGTACATGTAGTAAACTTAACTAACATGACAAATTTGACTGTTATAAATATCTATTAATCTGTAATTTTTAATTATAAATGAGCTGTATAAATATAATACCTTAAGCAAGAATAGATAATATATATACAGTAAAATTGATCTTAAATTTGTATCGATAAACCAAAGTTTATACAATGTAAAGTATTCATCTCTATGTCATATCCCCTTATTTTTCTTCTTAGAAATTGACTATGACCATTAAACACTTACAATCATCTCCCCTTAAATGAAAACAAACATTTATAACCAATCATTTGGGGAATTTGGGCATAGTTCTAGAGACTACTTCCTGCTGATTATTGGGTGAAGTATTCTTAGGATTCCTATAGAACTTTTGGGCATACTTCCTGCTGATTGTTGAATGATGTATTCTTAGGGTTCATGGAGACCTTTCAGGAGGCTCTGTTCCATCAAACCACATTAGCCTGGAAGGAATCCATAGGTTCTCATCTTCTGTGGAAACAATGTCAGAAACTCTTTTACAAAGTAACATATCCCTAGACTCAAATTTTGAAGTCAATATACCTTTATGCTGGTTTAACTTAGCAGCCCCCAGAATCAAGTCTCTCTCTGCAGTCAAAAAATTCAAAGAAAACACAACAATATCACAATCCAGACTCTCTGTATATATTCCATCTTTACATGACTTATTTTCTTTAGCCCTTTAATCTGTAACTGTCTTTACTCTTTCACATCACTTTTACTGTTTCTTTGAAAACATTATTTTTTAAAACTATTTCTTTTTCATTTATTTATTTTTTAAAAAAAGAAAACAATCTTTTTTCATTGTACATACCAAAGTACCCACTCCCTCCCCTCCTCCCATTGCCTCCATACACCCTCCCATCCCACTGCCATCCACTCCTCAGAGAGGATAAGGCACATTGCTTTGGGAAAAGTCCAAGGCCCTCCCTATTATATCTAGGTTGAGCAAGTTATCATCCAAAGAGAATAGGTCCCCAGAAAGTCAGTACAAGTAGTAGGAATAAATCTTGGTGCCACTGCCAGTGGCCCCTCAGTCTGCCCCAGCTATACAACTGTCAACCACATTCAGAGGGACTAGTTTGATCCTATGCTTGTTCCTTCCCATTCTGGCTGTAGTTTGTGAGCTCCCATTAGCTCAGGTAGACTGTTTCAGTGGGTACCCATCATAGTTTTGACCTCTTTGCTCATATTCTCATTCCTCTTTTTCTTCTCTCTCAAAAGCCTACATACATTTTTTAAACACACTGTGACTCCTTTAGAGGTCTTTTATGTCTGAATCTATTCAATTGTGTATCTGAATTCCTTTTCTGACCAGGAGTGCCTTTTATTTAATGCAAAGGAGGCATGGCTATAACCAGCTCTGCAGCCCTGACTGTTTACTCCACCTATTCCAACATGGTGGAGGCATGTTGACTGCCTCTGCGAGCCATGCTCATCACCACAGCTAGAGGGCCCAACAGATGTATGTCGCCATTAAGCAATTTGTAACACGCTGCTCACAGATCCCATTTAGGACCTCCTGAAACAGCAAGGTTCATTCTGCCAGCACAAACCAGGAAGCTGGATCTTAAAGAATCTGTGCAATTTTTTTGCTGCTAACAGTGGGTCAGGAAAACTTCTCTTAATGGCGCCATGCCTCTGTTTGCTGCCAGCAAACAGAGTCTATCTGAAAAAAAAAAATGTGGCTACAAGAAACTGTGCTTAACTCTGTTCTTTTGTGTTTAGAGTTCCTTCCCAAGCTTTCTTAGTTTTCATGTTGATATTGTTGCCCCACATTGGTTTCCCAATTTGTAACAAGAGATTGCTCATTTGTTTCCTGGCTACCCAGACCTGAATAATCACACAGAAACTATATTAATTGCAACACTGTTTGGGCAATAATCCAGGCATATTTCTAGCTACCTCTTATATCTTGAAGAATGGACAAAGAAATTGTGGTACGTATAACACAGAGGTAAAAAACAATGACATCTTGAAATTTGCAGGCAAATGGATGGAACTAGATAAAAAACATCTTGAATGAGATCCCCAAGAGCCAGAAAGACAAAATGGTATGGACACCACAGTACTATAATTAAATGAGTGCATGAGATGGAGAGATTCATTGGAAAGTTGGGTGTCTTAGCCTCTGTGGACCATGGGTGGCACCCACACCCACATGAAATCAGAGGAGAATTTGTCTGAGTTTTGTTCTCTCCTTCACCATGTGAATCCCAGGGAAGGAACTCGGGCCTGTAGGCTGTCAGCCGGTATCTATAGTCTCTGAGACATCTCTCGGGTGGATCACATTATCCATGGACTTGAATGAGCTCTATATCTATACTGGTATTCTGAATACATATGTCCTTCATCTAGAGTGGATTCACTCCCCCTAGTTTGACAGCACCAGTTGTGGACCCACACAATTAATTCCTCCACACATTAACTGTGACTCACTGTCAGTCTCCGATGTCAGATCCATTTCTGGGGAGCTGCACAAGAATAAAGCAGTCATCTGGAAGAAACCCTTCCTCAGTATACAGTGAGATCTGCTGTGGTTAAAGAGCAGCGTCATGCATCCCTCTCCCTTCTTAGCCTTGCACAGTTGTGCTCTCAGGCAGAGAAAAGTGGCTAATTTGAAGCTTCCTTCCAGCACTTAGTTGGAGCATCAAGAGAGACTCCTTAACCACACCACCGCCACCAGGAAGGTCTTCTCAATTCTGCATTTCATCAGATGTCCCTAATCTGCACTGTCATTCCAGGACGAGATGTGAGAGATCTGCTCCAGCCATGACAAGTGATGCTGCAGCAGGGTCTTGAACCTGTGAAAGCCTTGCATGGATGTCTGGCATTCTGAGACAATTCGCATTCCTACATCATGAATTTGTCCCTCTGGTCTCCTTAAATTTCTCTTATTGCTTGAGAGTGTTTCAGTCTAATACATCACACGTGGCTAGATGGATATAAGTCAATTGTAGGGGCTGGAGAGATGGTGCCATAATTTTCAGTATTTCTTTCTGTCCCAAAGGAACAACAGTGCAGATAAAAAGTCTCCAGGTTCAGGCGGAATCTGTTGCTCTCTGCTGGCCTCTGGTGGAATTGAATGCATGTGACGTACAGCCCTTCAGCAGGTAAAACATACATACATATATATCTACTAAATAATCTTCAAAATTAAACCAAAGCATAGTTAATGCACAGCACCAAAACAGAAAAAAAAATGGCCAACATATCTTAGAAGTCATTCTGTCTGCTGTGTGGTTATCCCTGATGCTGTATTTCAAGGAACCCAGAGACAGATACTTCCAGTTATTGTAATTTATTTTTAAAAATACCTTATTGATTCTCTGTTGGTTTCACATCATGCATCCCAATCCCACTCTTCCCCCTACCCATTCCCTCACATCTGTGCTCTGCTCTTGCTACCTCCCCACCAAACAGAACAAAGTTTAAAAGAAAAACCCAAAACTCAAAATCAAAAACAAACACACAAAATCTTGGTGAGGACTCTGCAGTGTGGCCCAGTGAGTCACACAGTGTACCCTTTAGTCCATACATCTGTTCCTGTAAGTTTTCCAGGTCTTTGGCTTCTACTACACTATAGATAGTGTATCCTCACTGGGACTCCTCTTGGATATCCTACTGAAGCTTGTGTCATGGAGATCCTGCAGCTTTGGGTCTGCAGATCCAGGCCCTCATTGCTCCAGCAGCTCCTAGATGAAGAGGATGTTGGGGTGGGATAAGTCATAGCCCTGGTTCTGGGCCTGCGTTGTAGCTGGGTTAGTGAACCTGCCAGGCTTCCCTCGTCTTCACCACCCAGGCAAACTTTCCAGCACTGCCTCAGTTAGGTCTCCCAATAGAGCAAACAGAATGCAGAGGGGCCAGGTGTCCTGTTCTCATGCCCTCCCACTGAGCTCTCACACACTCAGACCACAAAGGGCCAGCTCTACTGTTGAGCCCAGGTGAGGTCCCGGGCCCACTCTCCCAGTTGCTGCAGTTGGTGAGAGGCAGACCCAGGTTTTTGTTCTCCTGCCCCAGAGGCCATCTCTCCCACCACTGCAGGTGATATGTACTCAGGTGAGGCAGATGTCTTTCCCTCATCTTTGCCAACACAAGGGAGAAGAAGGGATAAACTCAGCTCTTCTGCTCTCACATGCTCAGGGCCAGCTCCCCTGCACTGCTGCTAACAGGGTCAGCTCTACTGTGCTGCTCAGTCCAGGTGCAGGACCCAGCATCCCCATTATTATAGTTGGGGAGAGGCAGGTTCAGTTCGCCCTAGTGCTGCAGCTTGTGAAGGGTGGGCTTAATCTGTGCATCTGTATCCTGTCTTCAGTGCTAACAGGAGCCGCTGACATCCACATGGACAGAGGCACTGGCAGGGCAGTGGATGCAGACATGGCCTTTGCAGCAGCCCAGGCCCAGAGGACACTTATGGCCGCTGGTGACAGCATAGGACACTCAGATCTGTGTGACCCCAACAGAAGTGTAGACCTCAGAGACTAACATGGTCCTAGGTGGTGGCTTAGATCTCTACTTCTGTGTGTCTCTTGATTGGAAACATAAGCCATGGATATCAGCACAGACCCTGGCTGCATTTGTAACATGGACCCAGATATAGTCCCAAGCTACATCCTGGGCATAGGTGTTACCATGGCCATGGTTGTCAATGCAGATCACTCAGATCAACATGGACCCAGCAGCAGACCCAGGTGGGCCTAGGTGATGGTCCACATTCCAGGCTTCTGCACTGTCTTTGATGGCAGCACGAGCCTGGGACATAAATGCTCAGACCCTGGCTTCAGCAGAGCCATAGACTGAGACTTGGTTCTCAGCAGCAGTCCTGGCCCAGATGCCATTATGGTCCTGGGTGGCAGCACAGCACTCCAAGACACACATGCCCCTGCGGGAGTATGTTCTTGTGACAGTAGCAGAGTGCCCTAGACTGAAGATAGCTGCAGAGCCCTCAGTAGTAACTGCAGTCACAGATATCAGCATTGCTGCCCACAGCTGTATCAGAGCCATGGCCTTTGGCAGCAGCCCAGGCAGGGACAGCACCATGGTCCAGGTAGCAAGTGGGACACAAAGTTTTTGCACACGACCTTGGTAGATGTTTGTGTATCCTGAGAGGCATTAGAACAGTACTGTGGTGTTTCTCATCAATTTGTTCCACATGTTCATTTCATGAAACAGAATACTATAGTTTAGTGATAGCAAAGTATATGACAATTAGGATGCAGTGTATACACACACACACATACA
>NW_026068016.1:66858-79817 GCF_014885135.2 Alexandromys fortis
TATATACAATTGTAGCAATGAGGCAAGCACGCCTGCTTTTCATCCCGCCTGGCTGCCGCACGGCTAGCTTAGCCCTGGAAATAACAACACACAAATTGTATTCATTTAAACACTGCTTGGCCCATTAGCTCTAGCCTCTTACTGGCTCTCACATCTTGATTAACCCATATTTAGTAATCTATGTAGTACCACAAGTTGGTGGCTTACTGGGAAAGATCCTAATGTATGTCTGTCTAGGGTAGGAAAATCATGGCGTCTGCCTCACTCCCCTTCTTAGCATTCTGTTCTGTCTACTCCACCCACCTATGTTCTGACCTATCAGGCCAAGCAGTTTCTTTATTAATTAACCAATAAAAGCAACACATAGAAAGAAGATCCACCTACATCATGACAATAAGGATGCGTGTGTGTGTGTGTGTATATATATATATATATATATGTTCATCACGAAATGGGTATACACAAAGTTGGCAACACCATGTACATATCAACACAGTCCGCCTGTGTAGCCCTGGCTTTCTGAAACTAACTATATAGCCTAATCTGGGCACCCAAGAGTTCTGGAGTCACAGGACATTCTGGGGCTACAGGAAGAAACACTACACATAACCAAAGAAATTGTTCTTAGAGTAAAAAAATTTAAAATCTGTCTGTCTGGAATAACTGGACATCAACACAATCTTCCATGACAGGAGAATCTCCCACCACATAGGGAGAGCTGAGGACTCAGTCAGCTTGCCGAGGCCAATGACATTAAACTGTCAGAAAAAGTCCTGCTCACCAACATCTCTACCCTTGATGTTATTATTCCCCTCATGGGGGCCACTAGATGTTGAGCGTCAGGGTTCTCGGTAATTCTTTCCTCAGAATTTCTGTATCTCAAGCTCATTTTGATTCTTTCTTTTCTGCAGGACTACTGAGTCAACAGACCCATGGATCTGATTGGGGTGAGATCACCTGGAGGGGAGTTGGCATTTCCCTCACTGGTGAGTTCACAGCTGGAAAGGAGTGTCTTCTGAGGAAGAGGCCCTGATCCTAGGGTGGAGCGTGTCATGTGGTCATATGTGGCTTCTTTGGCCTCCTCAGTTTTCCCTCAAGAGCGGCTGTCAGAAAAGGAAAGGCAAGCACAGAGCAGCCTGGCTGGACCACAGGCTAGACAAAATCAGGGCCTAGACCAATACCTGCCAAAGAAATTGGTCTGAAGAGCAAAGAGTGGGAAATAACTTTTTTATTAATAGAAATATATTTATTTTACTCAATAGTTCTTTTAAGGGAGCACAATGTAAACACTAAATAACCTAACAAAATACCAAAACAACAGGAACAAAAGGAAGATAAAATGAATTCAAAACATCAAACCATAGCAAAGAAAACAAGAAAACCCAGAACAAACAAAACCCACGAAAAAAAATTAAGCTTAGTAGCTTGCTTAATTAAACTATTAGCTTAGTCTTGCTGCAGATTTTGTAGTGCAGTCCTACAGCCTGGGGCTGGCCTTGGAAACATGGTAGGAAGGCAGGTACCAATTGTGCAAGGCCTTTTCAAAGATAGCATAGCCATGCCTTCTTAGAAGGAGGAGGCCTTGATGCTAGGGTGGAGAACGCCATGGGTACAAACTGTCTTTTTTGGCCTCCTCCTTTCCTCTCAAGAGCAGCTGTGTGAGAAGGAAAGACAGTCAGTCCCAGAAGCAGCCTGGCAGACCACAGGCTAGACAAAATCAGGGCCTATTCACAGAGAGGAACCAAAGTCACTTAGCCTCCCACCCCCCTATGAATGCCATTGCATGGGCTGGGAAGCAAAGGTAGCTCACTTGCCTGTGAGACTTAGTGCTCCTGCTGCTGCAGCTCTGTCTGCAGGAAGCTCTTGTCCTGGGTTGTGACCCGTTCCAGCTCTGACTGGAGATTTTCTGAGCTGGAAGAGGAAAGCAGTTATGGAGCAGGCCTGGTGGGGACCTGCTAAGACAGCTACTGAGCCTGAAGCAGCTCTATTCAGCGGGACAATCCATCATTACTTTTCAGCTGAGGTCGTTCCCTGCATTCCCCAGGGGAGAAGGGTCAGAGTGCACCTGGTCCTGGATTTTTTTCCTTAGTTTTAAAATCTGCTAGAAGATGAACCAGGAACTACACTGTGCTGGGCAAGAAAACACAGCACATTTCTCCTGTTGTCTAGATACATTATTTTAGATAAATAACGATGTAGCAATGCCTGAGTAGCAGTTCAGGACAGATCTGCACGGCCTTGATTAGATACCAGGTGAATGGTATCAACCTGGGAAACGGAATGTAGACTCTCCAGGGGAACTTACACAACACTACAGTTTAGGCTCTGATTATTCCTACAGCACAGAAACCTTCCTGCACTCAGCTCCTCAAGTCCTAAATCTTCTCTTATAACCCCAGGAATCTTTCTCAGGAAACCAATGCACCCTGCAGAGGCTGTAATGAGCATCAGTGTGCTGCACGCAGATCTGCCCAGAGGCAGGAACTGCTCTCTAAAGCTGCTGTTCTGGAAGGAAAATAGAGTAGCAGGAGCACACAGTGTCCTCCACAACTAACCCCCTCCTCCTAGGGTTAGGACCACCATAGGGAGATTTTGGGGGAGACACCCGGGACAAGGTACTGAGAAGATACCAGAGAGCTCAGAAGAAAATAAGGGTGCACAATTCCCAGAAACACTAAGGATCAAACATGGTGTTTCCTGGAGAAGTTCTTGATTAGGCTAGCACAGCATCCTGAGGTGATCTTTCCCTAATTGCAGCTGAGAGACATCCAGCTTGCAAGAGTCCCCAAAAAGACAGAATCCAGGTCCAGGTGAGCGACCTGGTTCTAACTGCTCCTCCCGCTGGGCTCCTACCTCATCTCGGGGACACTGAGATGATGCTGCAGCTTTTCTGCCAGGTCCCCGTGCTGGGTGACCAGCTCCTTCTGCTTCAGGACATTCTTCAGTCCTTCCTCCAGGCTTTCTTGCTCCTGTTCATTAGAAGATTGTGTTCTCACTGAAGGGTTGCCCACTCCCATGTACACAATGCACTCATGAATATGTACATGCATGTGACTGTCCAATACTAACACAGTGCAATACAATAGCATGTGTAGTTGTCCAGTTCACGCTAATATAAAGAGCAATCCCTAGGGATATTGTTGAGGAGGTTAACTTTTGTCAGAAGAAGGAAGAACACAGTGCGATTTCTTTGAGTAACAAATGGCTGATTAAGTCAGTGTCAAGTGATTTCATATATCGTCTCATGCTGAACAATATCCCACAGAAGGGCTCAAGCACACTGTACTTTTTCACTCTTTGAATGATGGACATCTGGGTAGTTTCTACTTTGAGACTCCTCTAAGGATTGCTGCTAAGACCCCGATGTCCCCTCGCTTCTCTGTGGACACCTACTTCATGTTCTGGACTCACTGGGTCACCTGGGGATTGCAGTTCGACTTTCTGAAGACTTGTGTGTGGCTTCTCACTGCACTACACAATTTTACAGCACCAGCAACGTCTGAGGGTCCTCGTTTCTCCAGTCCTCCGTGAGGCTGGCTTTAACTCAGAGTGAACAACTCTGAATCCGAGCAGGTACCGAGTGCTGCAGACACAGCACATGGTGAGCGCTTTAGACCATCGGGAGTCTAAGGGGGTGCACTGAGACAGCCCCATTCTGACGTCACAGCATGGCTGTGGGACTCTGCTGGACTGAGATGTGCTGGAAGCACACTGCACGTCAGAATCTCCCATCAAATAAAATCCAGGCCAAGCTTCAAGAACAAGGTTAACCGAGCCAAGGTTGGGCAAAGGTGGAAAAAAATGGTAACAGACAGTATGTATAACAACAAAAAGGGACAGAGAAGACATAGTGAGCCACCTGACCATTAAGGGTGCAGTCGCCACTCACCCAGAGCAGAGAAGGGACACAAACCCTCATCCAGCTAATCCTGCCTCTCAGACACCTTGATTTGCCACAGTGGCCTCCTCCTAAACTTCATGTACCACATTTCTATGGTTTGCTCCAAGGATTTCCTTGCAGATAAATATTTTTGCCTCTGCTAATACCTAACAACCACTGACTCAGAGCAGTTTTCTGTCGAGTTGTTCTAGACAGCTAGGTGGACATGAAAGATGGACAGAAAATTTGCGGTGCAGTGAATGCCTGGGCTCAAGAGAATAAGGGAGTGGACAACAGAGGACAGCACCGGATTTCACTATGCAGCCTGCAGACATATTCCCCATTGCACCCATTTACACAAGCCTGCATAGATACCCACAGACAACAGGAATCAGAAGTGAGCAGGAAAAATGAAGAGGACATCACAGTGAATGAACAGTTGAATTTAGAGTATGCTCATCGGGTGTTTCAACTGAGAGCCACAACACTGCTATCCATTCCTATCCATTCCTTGGGGGACTAAAAATGCCTAGGGGAGCACACAGCTTCATCAGCTTGTGTTGAGGTGATTGGAGAACATAATGGCATGGAGGTGTGATATGTGACTGGCGCATCTCTCTGAATGTTCTGTGGCTTCTAACAGAACAGAAGGTTTTGCTGGCCAAACATCTGGTTTCTTATAAGAGGCTAGCTCTACAGAGAATCTTGTGAATGAACACAGAAAGAACAACTGGATGGTATGTAGGTAGAGTCTGGATGGGTAGATGGATGGTTACATGGGTGTCTGTACATTTATGTTTGGACAGATGGGCAACCTGCCCCCACTGCCACAGCCTACCTGCTGCTGCTCAGCACAGGGACCACAGATCTTCTCATGCGCCTCCTTCAAGAGCCTCTTCGCCTCCTCACAGGTCTCTTGCAGTTCAATCTTCTCCTTCCGCAGCAATATGTTCTTCAGTCTCAACACATGTACTTTTTTCTTCAGCTGAGTCCGATCTCGTAGGACCTGGCCATGGCGGCAACTGGACCAACACCAAAACAATGGTGAGCTTCAACCAGCCTCCATATGCCATGCCTATGTCCATGTGCTACCCACACTGAAAGGTTGAAAACCCCCACACAGCCCAAGACTGGAGCTCTCAGGAGCCAAGCCAGCCTCACTCAGAGGCAGGCCAAATCCAGAGAATAACCAAATTCCAGGAAGATTCAAACTACTTCTAAAAGCCCTGGTAAGCAAAAGGTATCCTGTGCTTCTGAGAAGAGAACAGGGTGCAGCCCCACCTGTACTTAACTGTTCATGGTGTTCGGAAAGCCTCAACAGGAAGAGGACAAACATTCTCTGAAGGAGGGCAGAACTCCCAACAGGAATAAACTCTGCCTATGGAGTCTGTGGAAAGCAGCTCTGTGAAGTGTCTGCCAGACCTCCTTAGGTCATGGGCTCCCAGACATCCCCTTCATGATGTGAACCATTTTTCTAAGGACTCCTGAGGCTGGCAGGACAATGATGGGAGGACCTTAGTGTATTTTCACACTTAGCAAAACTGAGTCTAAAAGACACAAATCTGACAGCCACAGGCTAGGCTGCTTGCTAAGAGGCAGACAGTTTGGAATCAGAGCCTTCACTTTGAGTCAAGACATAGAAGGGTCTTGAAAAAACCCTCTCAAGCTAAATCAGGCACTTACCCGACCGATTCGGTCTCCTCCATCAGCTGATTGCACTTGTCCACAGCCTTACTGATCTCCCTGGGCAGTTTCAGCTGGTCAGACACCACCTGGTTATGCTCCATTTTGAGCATCTCAAACTCAAAATTCAGCCTGTGGTAGAGCATGGCCCCAGGAGAAAAGAATACCATGAACACATCAGCTAGGATCACATGAATGAGGCTTGTGTTATAGATTGCCCTAGCCCTGTGGATGTCACAGCCTGGCACTTATACACTGGGACCTTCTGGTGCTTTTTATATTTCCTATCCTGTCCCTAGGCAAGAAGAGGCAGGAGGTCCAAAGGGAGGGAGCCAGGGCTGGCTGCATGAGCACCCTCAATGGGCTTAGATTGGCTCTCTAAGAAGATCCCAGGAATCTGTGCCACATATCTAGACCCAGCAGAAACCTATGACGAGATTTCTCCTGTGTTCAGAACAGGGTGCCTAATTCCTGAATTTTAATTCCTGAGTGCCTCTTGCTACACAGAGGACCAGAGTACATAATCAGTATTTCCAGGGAGGAGTCCCAACTTTAGAATGACTTTCTAAATTCCACAGGAAATTTCAATGTTCCACCAAGGGCAGCACAGTGCCCAAGAGGTGAGCTGCTCAACGTGGGCTTCCCTGGCCTCAGCAGTGTCGTCACCTCAAAACTCAGAGAATGCAAAATCCTCAGGCCATGCCACAGACCCCAGACTCCCAGGAGCACACAGACACACATACACACATACACATGCACACACACATTTACACATGCACATACACATTCACACATGCACATACACAAAGATACACCACATGCAATCAGGATGCCCAAGAAATGCAGGGAGGTGGCATTGTCTCAGAGCATAAAGATCAAGACCAGAGAGGAGCAGTGATGGGCTCCAGGCCTTCCGGTGTCACACTGTGATGGATGAATGGGACCAGGCCCCTCCAGCTGCTGCCAGGAGCCTTCAGCTCACAGTTGTCTGCTGGTCAATTACAAAGCCTCACCACAAACTCACAGCGCCTAGCATCTCCCACAAGCCAACACCTGTCAAGGCCTCTTGAAATGAATGCTGAGAGCTCACACACTACAGTCTCTAGCCGCAGACAATGATTCAGGCCACAGGCTCTGCTTTTCATTTGGGGGAAGCAAAACAGCCTCTGCTCCTATCTTACTCCAACCGAGGCTCCAAGTTCTACATCTTGAATGTACTTAGGAAAATTAAGCACCAGAACAACCTGGAGTTTCAGCCTCCTGTTACTCAGAAAACCTGGGATTGCTTTTGCAGTGTCAAGATGGTCAGCGGAGACCTGGGCATGGTGACTACCTGTTGTTCAAATCCTTGTCGGTGTAATTAGCCAAGAATTGACGCAGCTCATCAGCCTCACATGTCATTTCATGTAACTGATGGGTGAGTTCCTCCAACTTCTTCATCTGCTGCTGCTTCTCAGTGAAGGTGGAGAGTTGGGATGGTGCCTCCCCAGTAGTCCCTGCAGGCAGATAAAGACAAATTAACTTGTGTTCTTGAATGGCATAGGGCCAGGAGAGTCCATGCTGGATTCAAAGAAGCATAAGGATGAGAAAATGCTAGGAAGCCAGTGAAACTTCCAAAGAGCAGGGCAGCTGTCCTCAAACTGGGGCCCCCTGAGCTCCATATCATCAACCTCTGGATAATCATATGCATCACTCCCTGTTGCTGTCCCCTGGCCCTGGAAGGCATCAGCTAGCCCAGCCCAGTAGAATTGGAGGGCAGTGTCAGCTCACATCTGATGTGATGCAGGTGAGTCCTGTTGTCCCTAGTGCTTAGCAGCCCTGAGTTCTGATCATGTGTCCAGAGTCAAAGCATCTAATGTCTGAAGCCTTGGTGCATGGCCAGGGGGATTTCCCTCCATCTTATTGGCATCAGATTCCCATGGAAACTGAAAGAATCCACTGAGGATGAAGTGTACAGCAACACCCCAGCTAGAGAGAGACCCTCATTAGTCAATCTCTTCCTCCTGCCCTCTTTTCCACTCAGAATGAAATGAAGGAGCTCCCAGAAAAGCATCTGCAGCCTGGACAATTCACGATCCTCCTAAATAACCATCAGAAACTCTTGACTCTGGGTCTGCTCTTTGGAATCTCAGAGAAGCAGTACAGGCCCATTGCTTCCCAGAAGCTCCCAGCTGCTGAGTTCCACTACCAGAAGGCCCCCGGTCACGTTCACCTCCTCCAGGAAGCCCTCCTTCTTCTGCTTAGCACACACCGTACCTGCCCCAGATCCACTTTTTTCTCATGTTATACTCTGGGAGCTTCAGACTTGCATGTTAACAGGGAAGCCAGGTAGGGGCAGAACATAGTCACCAGATCCACAAAGTCATCCTCACTGACAGCCCAGGACGCCCAGAGCTGGCAGGATGGGAACGATCCCTGCCCAAGTTCGCTAGCTCTAACTTCTCAGGATGAACTGGAGATCTGTGAGCCACCCACTGTGAGGAAGTTGGAAACCTTAGAGCTCACTGGAAGACAGCCACACTTTTTGACTCCTGCCCTGCTAGTGGCTGTGATGTAAAGTATGGGAACCTCAAGCTTCACCAGGGCACTCTCCTTTCCCTAGTATTAGTGACGCACAACCTAAAGGAATTTAGAAGGGATGAAGTGCAGTGATGGACCTGAAAACTCATTAAGTCCTCTGGGCCTCCTTCCCCACTCAGAGTGAAAACAGAGGGTACCCAACAAAACAGGTATAGCCTTGCCAATTCCTGACTCAGCCAAACTAATCATCATCAATCCTTGATATGGGTTTGCTCTTTAGGATCCCAAAGAAGCAGGATAGGCCTATCGCTTCCCAGTTCCTGAGTCCTAGCCCTAGAAGGCTCAAGCCCACCACATCCAGGAAACTCCCCATCCCCTTCCCTGAACTCACTGCGTCTTCCCCAGGACCATTTATTTCTTCCTGTTTTCTGATGAGACCTAGGGCCTGCTTCCTTCTGCCTCCCTCTGGTCTCTCCTTGATCTCCATTCTCTCTCGCAAGTAGTCTCCTCAGTCTAGACAACATGTCTATAAGCGAATCTTACAGCCACTGAACGAACGTCCTGAGGGCAGTTGAGTTGCTACAACACAAGTGACATCACAGGATTCCAAGAGCTCCAGGATACAATAGAATTTCCAGAGAGGGGACTGCTGATGTCACGGGCACAGCCTTTACCTTCTTGCTAATTATTGCTCCTTGAACTGACCAGAAGCTGAGTTTCAATTCCATGAGTCTTTCCTGTGACATAAGGGAAGCCATTCAGCACTTCCTCCTTCCAACACTAGAGATTTCTCTCTGCTTCATTAGAATCTTTTCACTGCTCTGCCCACGGAGAGTTGAATTGACTTATTAAGCACTGCCCAAGAACGGCCCTTCCCCTCCTGAACTCAATAATATGAGAAATAAAGCATGCCAAGAAATTAAGTCAGAATGATGTGGAAGAGGAGGGTTGAGTCCTCTGAAGTGAAAAAGCACCTGGGGAATGCTAAGGTTATGGGAAAGTGGCTGTTGATAATTTGTAAGTGAGCAGAGACTGTTATGAGACCCAAACTGCTCTAGACTGTCCTCTCTCCATGCCTGTGTATTAGTCAGGGCTCTCTAGAGTAGCAGACGTTATAAAATGGATCTCTGTGTATATTGAAAGGGGATTTAATTGAATGCCTTTCAGGTTGTGCTCTAGCTAATCCAACAATGACTGGCTATGGATAGAAAGTCCTAGAATCAAGTAGTTGCTCACTCCACAAGGCTGGTGTCTCAGCTGGTCTGCAGTATATGCTGGAATCTTAAGGAGATGGGCTCTAATGCCAGTGAAGGAATGGTTCTGCTAACAAGGAGAGAGCAAGCAGAGAAAGGGTAAAAGCTTCCTTCCTCCATATATGCATATAGGCTTCCAATAGGAGGGTTCTAGATTACATCTGGATTAAAGATCTGAATTAAAGGTGTGACCTCCGCCCTCAAAGATCCATACTTGAAGTCAACCTTCCTACTTCAAATTAAGAAGAAATCTCTCATTGGTGTGCCCTTGATTTTGCGATTTTAGTTAATACCAGATGAGTAACGTTGACAACCGAGAAAAGCTGTCACAGTCGTGTTCCCTTCTTCACTAATATTCATGAGCTAATGTCTCCCTTTGGGAGTGAAAGGAAGGACTGGTGATAGTCAATATGTACTTCTAAATCAGCTGGAGATCTCATGGTCATGATGACTTTTAGTGATCTCCGTATGACCATGGATGGCTAAAGCAGGATGAAATACCAGTCTTTCGTTTCTTTGGTAGGAGGGGACTAACTAGAAATCCAGTTACAGAAGAATCTGGTTTACCTGCAGAATTGAAGATTTGAAATTCAGATAACTATGTTATACCTGGTAGAAACTGTGGTGGGAAAGGGTACAAGGTGCAGAAAATGGGAACTCTTTAAAGAAAAGCAAAAACACTCTTCCGGCAGGAAGAGGGGGGTGTCAGAAAGAGCCACATGAATTTGGACTAGAACTCCAGATCACATGTTACCTACTCCATGGATCCTGTGAAAGAAAAGAACTCCTGGCTAAAATAGGAGGACCCAGGGAAGACTTATGTGACGTCTTCATTGTAAAGACACCCCAGTAGAAGCCTCTGGTTGCTTTCATAACAAAAATGGTTTATTAAGATTTGAAGTTTCCATGGCAGTCAAAGGGGCAGGATTTGGAGGCAGCAACAACAGGAAACCCATCATACTCCAGAGCTAAACCATATTCTAGACCTCACCACTGACACTAGCATGATGAGTGTGGACACTGCAGTTTGTGTCACCAAAGACACCAACTTTACATGATGTACCTGGTGCTGCTTTAGAAGCTTTCAACATCTCTATCTTTAAGAATGGGATACAGCCTTCCCCAAACCATCAAGTACAACACACTCCTCCATTTCTTTACAACATAAGCTCTGGCATGCAGTTGATGGCTCAGGCTTGTATTTGGGACCTATCCTCTGTAGTAAGGGGTAGGGCTTCTGATGGGAAGTCCTCCACCAAAGCACTGGAAGAATGGTCATGTCTACCCTGCAGCCTCCAGAAGGGGCTTCAAGAAGTAAAATTTACCAACTGCTCTTAGTTTCCTTAGAACATTTTTATCAAATGCTTCATTTGTATCTATTGATGTAATCATGTGATTTTTCTATTTTATTCCATCCAAATGATAAGACACATGGATAGATTTTGTAATTCCTAACATTGTTTCCTTGGGAGCACACAACTTGTTCCACTATATTTTAATATGTGGGTGGGTTTACTTATAATATTGATATCTATGTAAATAAGTGAAAGTAGGCCTATAACTATTTGGTTTTCTTAATTTTGTAAACAAGGCTAACATAACCTCAAAAGAATAGGTGCAGAGCCAGACATGGTGGTATACCCCCTTAATCCCAGTACTTAGGAGGTAGAGGCAGGCAGACTTTTGAGTTGTAGGCCAACCTGGTCTACATAGTGAGTTCTAGGACAGCCAGGCCACACAGGGAAACCTCCACTAGAAAAACAAGAAGCACGGAGTTGAGGCTCTGTTCCATTGTGTTTGGGAACAGCTTTCACTGAAAAGCCATTGCTGAGGTGAACACAATGGTTCCAGCCTGTAACCCCAGCTCATAGCAGGCATAGACAAGAGGATTACTGTAATGTTGAGTCTGCCTGGTGTACATAGTGAGTCCTAGGCCAGCGAGAGCCATATAGCAGACTGTGTCGTATTTGAAAAGGGCATTATCTCTTCTCTAGAGCTAGTAGAATCTAGACTTTTCCTGTGAAGCAATCTGAGCCTGGAGATTTCAGTGTGATGAGGTCAATTTCTACCTAAGTTCCTTGTTTTATATGGCTTCACCTCAATATCCAACAGAAACAATTGGGAGTGGAACGGTTTATTAGGACTCAGTCCATCTCAGCAGAGTAGAGAGGTGGAGAAGCTCAGTCTGTGGAGGTGGGAGGCTGAGGTTGTTTCCATGGCAGCATACCAGAAAGCTGCCCATAGGCTCAAGGAGCTAGTCCAGAAGTAGGCCTAGACCAGGCTTTACTGCACAGAGGTAGAGCTGTAGTGACCTTCTTATAGGAAAGCCCCTCCGAAGAGTCCCCAACCTTCAGAGGTAGCAACAATGGGTGGAGAACAGCTGTTCAAAATGTGAGCCAGCCCTGTGGGGAGGTTTCTGAGATGCTCTAAAGCAGAGCCTGAATGGAGGAAGTAGCTCTCTGGGGAGGGAGGTACTGGGAATTATCTTGTCCTGCCTGGCCCCTTCCCATCTCTGTGCCTCTGCGTCCTGTCAGCCATGAGGAGAAATTCTCCCATTCATCTTATATTGCTACTATGGTGTCCTAACCAAGTCAATGATCTTGAGCATCCACAGATTGAACCCACGGGAAGTGCTCAGCAGGATAAACCCTTCTCTTCTTAAGTCAGTGGTTCTCAACCTTCTTAACACCTTTAAGACAGTTCCTCATGTCATGGTGACCCCCTAACCATAAAATTATTTCCTTGCTGGGGCTTGAGAGATGGCTCAGTGGTTAAGAGCTTTGCCTGCTCTTCCAAAGGTCCTGAGTTCAATTCCCAGCAACCACATGGTTGCTCACAACCATCTGTAATGAGACTTGGTGCCCTCTTCTGGCCTGCAGGCATACACACAGATAGAATATTGTATACATAATAAATAAATAAATCTAAAAGAAATTATTTCCTTGCTACTCCATATGTATAATTTTGATGCTGTTATGAATTATAATATAAATGTTATGCAAGATATGTGATATACGACCTCTGTGAAAATGTCCTTTCACTGACCCAAAGGGTATGTGGCCCACGAATTAAAAACCACTTGCTAAGCCATGCTTTCTGGATTTTCATTAATAATATTATAAAACAGGATGAAATATTTTAGAGAAAATTCAAGTCAGGCAATTTATTATAGTAAACTAGTGTGTCTGTCGTTTTACATCTTAAGTCTTTATAGACAAGCTTAAATAACTAATATAAAGTTTACACACAGTAATACCATCTGCTACCTGAAAGCTAATGTACATTTTGCTATGTGGTGTGGTTCATAGGAAACAGGAGGTAGAGCTAAGTATTTGTTATGAGTACATATTAAAGTCATCTTTTAACTTTATTTGAAAATGCCAGGTCAGTGAGATCAGAGTCAATCAGTTACCTAGGCAAAATGTCACAGCCATGACAAGAACAGCCTTGGGTGGCAAACAGTTCACAGCTTTCTATGAACAAACCCACTTCCCTATAGCACTCATTCCAAAAGCTATTGTCAGATATCCATGCTTGAATGGTTGTGAAAGTATTAATAACAATTTCACTCATCAGAGGAAGCGCTTTGCTCACCTTCATAAAGACTTGAATGGCTTAGATGC
>NW_026068016.1:81681-140207 GCF_014885135.2 Alexandromys fortis
AATTATAGGCTCAATGTCCTTTATTTATGGCTAGAATCCAATTATGAGTGAGTACATCCCATGCTCCTCTTTTTGGGTCTGGCTTACCTCACTCAGGATAGTGTTTTCTATTTCCATCCATTTGCATGCAAAATTCAAGAAGTCATTGTTTTTTACTGCTGAGTAGTACTCTAATATGTATATATTCCATACTTTCTTCATCCTTTCTTCCATTGAAGGGCATCTAGGTTGACAGCAAACATTTCTTGACTGAGCACTCCTGAGCCCTAACTCAACATATCTTTAATTTTGCCTTTCCCCTGCCTACTTTGGATTTTTTTTCTTTTTAAACTTACGCAGAGTCAAATTTACTTTTTTCACTTTATACTTCTGAGTTTGGACATAGATGTAGTATTGTGTAACTATGACCATAACCAAGAGAAAAGACACCTCTGTTCTCCCAGAATTCTCTACGCTACTATACTTTATATATATTATTCTATACAGCCTCCCACCACCCTGCCACTTAGAATTTTGCCTTTTCTGGAATGTTAGAGGATGAAACAATACAATGGATAGCCTTCTGAATCTTCCTTGTTTCACTAGCAATAATGCATTTTGTGTAATGACATGTATCAATATTCCATTCTTGCTCATCACTGCATACTAATTTATTTCTTCTCTTTTTTCCTATTTCTCATTTGGTTTCTTTCAGGTTTGGTGAAATTGATATGGAAACTGATTACATTGAGAGGAGGAAGGAGATAGCAGAGATAAGAGACAAGACACCCAACCCCAGAAAGGGAGAGAGAGTGATGGAGAAGGATGTATTCTAATGATGTTCCAGTTCCCTCAACCCCAGAGGTTCTGGTGTAGTGTTCTATGTGTAGAACTTAGGGATTGTTTTTGAACATATTCTCCAAGTGTGTTTCTGCTCTTTGCAAACATAACCCTCCTCTAATCTCTTTAATACTGAACACAAACTTTATTTTTCTCCTGTAGAACTGTAGGAAAAATTATAGGAAGACTGCCTTGATTTGTACAAATTCCCCCTAATCATCATCCCATCTGCAATAAATGTTAATTGGCTTAAGTGTAGAGTACATAACATAGGGATATTTTATGATAAATGAACAATTGTTTTGTTTGACTATATATGGTTCTACGGTGATAGTTCCTTTCCTGTACATCACCAGGTTTCCTGAAGTTGATGGTCTGATTTCCCCATTTCTTTGTTTCCCGTATACTCACCTGTTAGTTCATCAGCAAACCTTTCAACAGATCTTAACCATTCTCTCCTTTCTTTCCTGCAGCCCTCATCCCAGTCCTTTCAGTCCTGGTTGCTGGTGTCTTCTGAACTATTCTGACAACTACATTCCTAATGCTGTTGGTTGTATGCTCTCTGCTGCACCCTGTACCTCCTCTTGCTCTGTGCCCTCATGTCATCGAGACACACCTTTCACTAGCTCCCACCAGAAAGGTCCAGGGCAGGTAAACTTTTGAAAAATGGTTATTGCAATCTGTTTTGTTCTTTCTTGGTAGCTTGGAAATACTTCCTGCCCCTTGATGTCATTACAACCTTTTTGTCTAAATTTCAGCACAAATCACAAAAAGTCAAGAGCTGGTGTAATAAAGACTAGCTTTGTCTTTAGTGGTCTAAAATTTCATAATGACATCTCTGGTGTGATGTTTTCAGCCATGTCACTTGATGCTCAGTGAACTCTACCTACACTTGAACTCTTATACCATGGAACCGTACATTTCTTCTCTGATACTTTCTGTCCCTTCACTTTCTCTGTGCATGCTCATATCAGTGACTATTTGACTGATATGTTGGATTGATATATGTGTTTTTTCTCTCTTGTTGTCTATTATCTTTGGCTTTTTGTCCACCTCTCAATTTAGAGTTGATGGCATCATCTTTCTTGCTGTTTATGAATAGCCTCCCCTTTATATAATATCTCAGATATGATCTTTTCTAATTCAAAATATTCTCCTGCTGTATTCTCTAGGCATCTTCTGGAAAGTTTGTCCTTGATTTCATGGTTTTCTATTTTAAATGCTGGAAGATTTTCTCAGTTTTGTATGTCCCATGAGTCTGTATTTTATAATGAGACACTAAAAACCAGGAGAGGGTTAAACTGTCAAGTGCATGGTCAGGAACTGTCTAATGGTTGGGACTTCTGTACAGTGGCTTGGTGTGGGACAATTCTATATTCTGTCAATTACGTTTTAAATAAATGCTGGTTGGCCAGTAGCCAGGCAGGAAGTACAGGCAGGAAAACCAGACAGGAACTAGAGACGGGGAAATGAGAACAGGAGTATTCTGGGAAGAAGGAAGCTCTTCCTGCAGTCCTGCCCAGACCACGGAAGAAGCAGGATGTGACCTCCCCCACTGAAAAAGGTATTGAGCCATGTGGTTAACATAGATAAGAATAATGGGTTAATATAAGCTACGAGAGCTAATAAGAAGCATAAGCTAATGGGCCAATCAGTTTCTAACTTATGGAGACCTCTGTGTGATTTTCTTTGGGGCTTTCTCACTTTGGGAACTGGGCAGGACAGAAATTCCAACAAGCAGGCCCACATGC
This sequence comes from Alexandromys fortis, assembly GCF_014885135.2. Classification (NCBI taxonomy): domain Eukaryota; kingdom Metazoa; phylum Chordata; class Mammalia; order Rodentia; family Cricetidae; genus Alexandromys; species Alexandromys fortis. The sequence goes on from NW_026068016.1 coordinate 84,252, forward strand.
TACAGTGGCTTGGTGGAGCACTATGTTTTGGCGTTTACAAATCCCTCTTGAGTCTATACAAGAATGGTTTTTTCACACAAAATTTTAGAAGTGAATATTTTACATGCTCCATATTTCATTTACACAACTATAAGGAGGAAATATGTAGGCAGTTTACATGGAAAATACTGGAAACTTCAATGATAACACATATCATGATAATCCGCTTAATTATAACAAAACAGGAGAGAAAATTCAATTTCCCATAATGGATAAAGTTTATAACTTGATCAAACAAACAATTAACTCTAGCAAATAGAATTTTCTATGGTATACAAAGATTCAGGATTATGTCTTATGATAACTATTGTATTTCAGAACTTACACATCCTGGAGACTGTCTGCCCTTAGAAAACAAATATTTAAGAAGTGGTATAATTCTGCTTTCCACAGTCAGAGCAGGTGTAAACTCAAAGAACCACCAGAGACAAAACAAGGACTTTGCCCTTTGCTTCAGAATCTTCTTCATTGTGCTCTTGATACCATGCAGTGTAAAGTCCCCTGATGATTCATCTCTCACTAATAAGAGGAAAATAACACTACACTGAATCTGAGACATTTATTCTAATTAAGCTCTCAACAAGTGCAGTTTTGCCTTGTACACTATTACCACTTTGATATTTTAACCACATATAAATGAAATTGTTTTCAAGGTAATAAATTTTCACAGATTAATCATCTTTTGAAAATATTCAGTCATCTGCTTCATGTGGGGACACAAGGAAGCGGGGACAAGAGGTGACAACTTTAGCTGCCATCTTTCTTGAGAAAACAAAGGGATAGCAGTAGGAAGGGTCTTGCTGTTCAGTGTGTTGTCTTTCCATGAAAGACATCTCCTGGTGTCCAGAAAGTAACTCATTCCCATGTGCCTTTAAATTTTGCTCCACATCATCTTAGTGGAGTTTTGGGAGAAAGCAATCATAGCAAAGATTGTGCCCTGTGTGACATATTCCAGTGGAAGTTCTGAGGAGAGCCTTTGAGTATGAGAAGTGCCTTCACTGGGTCAATTGGGTAAAATAAAAGAACAGCTTTTATTTTATTCATTTATTTTTGCATCACTACTCACACTGCCAAGAAAACAGAAGTATCAACTGTTGAATTGTTACCCTTACTGTCTATGGCAGAGCCCTGTCTCAATGTACACTCCTTTCTTCTCTCAGGGGTCTGTTTCACAATGCCTCGCTATTTGTGGTGGGTAATCATCATCAGCTTGAGTGGATTGAGATGTGCCTAGACTAGCAAATCACACTTCTAGGTATGTCTGTGAGAGTATTCTCTCGAGGTGAACAAATAAAGGGGACTCTTCCTGAGTGTGTGCCATGCTGTCCTATAGGCTGAGGGTATGGGTGGACTAGAATAGGAAACAGGAAAGCAACTAGGGTGTGGCTCCCTGGACATACTTCCTTTCTGTCATGAGGTGAGCTGCTTTGCTCCACCACATGCTGTTGCTGTCTTCGCGTTCTGCCTGACCACTGGCCTACAGCACTGGGGCATACCAGCCATCCACTGAAAGTCCTGAAACTCTTAGTCAAGCATCATTCTTTCCTCTCTTCATGTTGGTTTTCTCAGGTGCTTGTCAAAGGATGAAAAGCTAGCACACCATCTGCCTGAAAAACAAACTCCAAACTCACCATCAGGATGGCAGTTCCCAGCCTCTGTTGCAGCTACATGTTGCCAAATGTGTTCCAGTCTCTGAAAAAATGTACACACATGGTATATGAATCTTCTGGAAGGTCTCCTTGAGATGCAAACAGCTTGCTTTCTTCTCTTCTTTTGTCCTCCTTCCTTACAATCAAGTGAACTTTGAGTTGATTAACACCTATCTTGAACATTGAAGACAAGTGTCATATTCTAAGACTGTGATTCTGACATCTTGAAGAAGGTAAAATGATGGCATCTTCTTACTAAAAAAAATGTATCATTAAGTGAGTTTCCTAACCCATATTGGGGCCCAGATTAATAAAACTGTCCTATTTTGTGTCTTCTAACCTTCCAGGATTCTGAGGGCCTATGCACCAGGATGCCTCTTAAAGAATTTACCCCCTCCATCCTAGCTTACAGTTATCCTGTTACCCGGGATAGTTCTCTAAGAATTCCCTGCTTTTGCAGACATTTTGATTAGATGAACTTAGATCCCAAACACAACGCAATATTATACTCAGACACTGAGGTCAAATGAATTAAACCTACCAAACACTATGCAATACTGTCATTAAATATAAACTCTTGACCAGGAGTAACCAATATTTTGGCTTCTCTAGGCTACACTTGATAAGGAAGAATTGTTTGGGACCAAATGTTCAATCTAGTGGTGTCTAAACTGTGACAAAAGCGTTGTAAGAGCATAATATGGGTTTTTGTAACATTGTGACAGGATACTGTCATCTACAAAGCTCACAACAAAGAAACATGCAATAAAATTTAGCAAAAAAAATGGAAGAAAACCACAAAAATGTTGGACCACACTCATACCTAACTTGGGTCACATATGGCCTGCAGCCTGTGGATTGGATATCTCTGCTTTAGATTCATCAACACCAACCCCTGAGTGTCTTGTGAAGTATAGGATATATTTAGATTCAACAACCCTAAGCTGCATTTATAAACTGTATCCAGATTCACTTTACTGCTCCATTCACTGACTTTGATTTGTCTTGTAAAGTATAGGGTTTTTTTTTTCTCAAATATCCATGAACAACTCTCCGTTTCACTTTTCTCAGTGAAGGTCATTTTGCTCAGAGACACACACTCACTCTCTCTTCATCCCTCTTCATAGTTGATACCAATGCCTCTAACCTTAATTTTGCTTGGGAGGTACAATTTCCTATTGAAGCTATAACAAATTACTACCAACTTAATGGCTTAAAACAGTATGGATTAATGACTTTAGGATTCTGGTGGTCAGATTCTAAAACAGGTAAACTGGGTTTCACTCCCTGTTGGGCTCTAGGGCAGTGGTTCTCAACCTTCCTAATGCAGCGACCCTTTAATACAGTTCCTCATATTGTGATAACCCCATCCATAAAATTATTCTTTTGCTACTCCATAACTGTAATTTTGATGCTGTTATAAATCATAGTGTAAATATCTGATAGGCAGGATATCTGAAATGCAATGCCTATGAAAGGGTTGTTTGGCCCTAACGGGGTCTTGAACCACACACAGGTTGATTCCAAGATGGAGTCACATGAGAATTCTGAGTGCTTGTGAGAAAACTCCAAGAAAACAAGCGTTTCTTGAAACACAAAATTGTTCTTGGAATGTGTTTTCATGCCTCCCAGTGTAGCAGATAGGAGTGAGTTTACTTCAGCTGCTTTTATTCGTTCACCTCTTTCTCCTTGTGATTGTATACAGCTTGAACTTAACGAGAAGTATACTCAGGTGACCATTCTAACATTCAGGGTATAAACTGTCTGATGCTCTGAATAGAGTTCACTGTTACATAAGAGTCCAACTCATTTTAGTCCCCACCCTCCCAGGTTCATACTGCCAACTAGCATATAACAGAGGTAATCAACTTCTTTGCTTTCTCTGCTTTCTAGATACCATCATCATTCTGGTTTTACTCAAACTTCTCCTTCCATTAGCACATCTCAGATTTCAATCCTTTTGTCTCCCTCTCACGAGGCCTCTTATGGTCGTGTTGAATATCTCCATCTAAAAATCTCAATTGCATTGATACCATCCTATATTCCAGGTAGGGTAGCGTATCTACAGGTTCCAGGGACTGGAACATGGGCATCTTTGGAGGCCATTAGTCTATGTACTACAGAGGCAGTAAACTCAGTTCTAGTGAAGGAATCATGACTGATCCAAGCCAGTTTCAGCAATCCTGATGCGTTTCTCTGACAATTAATTGTCTGTGAGGCAGGCTTGTAAGCCATTTTGTCTAGTGAGGTATATAGAGATACATACCTAGAGTTCTGAGCAAGATTTTGCACTTGGTAGCTTATATGCAAGAGGAGGAAGTCTTGTGCTGTTGACCATTCATTATCATTTGGTTATTATTATGTAAGGACATTGTGTGACCTTGGAGAATAGGCAAGAACTACACTCATAACAGGCCAACGTTGCTGAGTTATTTATCTAACCTTGGAAACACCTTTAGTCTTAAACAGTGTGCATAAATGTGCATAGTTTAAACTCTTTAGTGGGGTGCTCTATTATTGTGACTGACAGCAGTTCCAACCATACCTAGGTCTACCTAGCATGCTCATTTGCGTGTGACTCAGACTGTACTACTTGGATTCCAAGAATCCTGACTCTTAGAGAACAAATATTATGTTCAGCCACTAAGAGAGAAAATGAAGACAAGTGTATTGATGATTTTAGTCTCATAAAAATTATATTTGAGCTTCTAAACTCATATAATAAAAAAGCTATCTTCTTTATAATATTAATGCACATTCTTCCTGACAAAGTGCAGGTGGCTTATGTCTGATCTCATAAGTACAGCATCTTTACATGCTGTATTTATTGCTAAGTTGAACAAGACAAGTCCTGTAAAGTACTTAAAATAGAGCTGTGTACGGTAGATATCTAGTAAATTTCAGGTTTTTCTTATATTCTTTATTTGACTGCTAGCATTTTATTTGGCATATTAAATCCCACAATTAATAATAATCTCATCTACCACACACTTGATACATACTAGATAGAAAGGGTGTCTTGTACCCCAATCCTGTAATGGAGTAATTTTACTCAATATTAAAGAAATCACACTGTGAGAAAAGTCTGGGGAAGTGGTATTATATTCTAGTTAGAGCCCCAAGTATAAATTAATGAGAGAAGTTTTCATTGATAGTAATTTGAAGGTGGATTTTTCCACCATCATAAAACCTGGCATTTCTTTCAAAGTCATATTGTCAAACAAATCTGGACCAGTACCTTAAGAAACCCCGTGCTAGAAAAGGGCAGACAAGAGGGTTCTCAACTCCATTAGAAAGAAAAAACTAGCTGTATTGGCTGTGGTCTGATGCTCTTCTAAAAATACCTCTTAAGAGAGAATTTCTCAATCTTTCATGTCAGCTAACTGTTGACAGACTGAAATCAATCTGTCTGTACCTCCTTGGGCAAACATAGGCCTCTTCCTTTAAAGTCTAGGGCGAGTGAAGACGGCAAAGAGGAAACCACCATCCTATCATGAAACTTGCAAAGAAGCCTGCAAAGCAGCTCCTAGAGAAAATGCAGCTCCATGCTATGCACTGAAAGCTGGCTGGGTCCTCGTAAGCACTTGATCATTGTTGTAGGAGCAGAAAAGGTGTGTCAGTGCAGAATGGAGAACGGCATCCAGTTATTCCTGCTCAATGCTGAGGACTCTCGTGGCTGCATTCCCAATGCCTAGAGCGGTGCCTGGTGTGTGTGTGTGTGTGTGTGTGTGCGTGTGTGCGGAGGCCAGGTGTGTTCCCCAACCACTCTGCACCTTATATACTGAAATAGTGACTGTCATTTGGATCAAGAACTCATTGACAAGTCTAGTCTAGTTAGCCACCTAGTTCTGGGGATCTCTGTCTGGTTCCCAAATGTTGAAATAGGAGCGGCGGGGCTGCGTCCCCAACACCCCGGCCGCTTGGCTAGCTCATGCCCGAAATAACAACACACAAACTGTATTCATTTAAAGAACTGCTTGGCCCATGAACTCTAGCCCTTACAGGCTAATTCTCGCACCTGGACTAGCCCATTTCTAATGATGTGTGTAAGCACCCCAAGGTGCGCTTACCGGAAAGATTCTAGCCTAAGTCCATCGTGGGTTGCAGCTGCCTGGGAGAGCTGAGCATGGCGTCTCTGCTCCAGCAGAGCTGTCGGGTCTCTCCGGGAGCAGAGCAGAGTCTGACCTCACTTCCTCTTCCGCCCAGAATTCTATTCTGTTTACTCCTCCCATCTATGTTCCAAGCTGAGGCCAAGCAGTTGGTTTATTATAACTTAACCAATGAAATCAACAGATTGATATATGACACTCCCACATCACTTCCCCTTTTTCTGTTTAAAAAAAAAAAAAAAAAAAAGAAGGCTTTAACTTAACATCCAAAACTCTAGAAATGACAGAGACATCTCGCTGCCTGGACAGTCACCCAAAGTTCCTCTGTACCGTTGGGGCATCCATCTTCGGCCTACAGGCCCATAGTTTCCAGCAGACATTTCCACAAAGCAGGAAATTTCAAAGGCAGTCACTATCTGCTTGTCCTGAAGAATGTCTTGCAGACTCTTTCATGAATCAGGAACCCCGAAAGATCATCTCACCTTTAGGCAAGTTCAGCAGTCCTCTCTCTGCGGGTTCTCTGTGTCCAGTTTATGCAATAGTCCAGGCAAGAGCAGTTTCTTGCCCAAATGGCTATCAAACTCCATAAGGATCCTCTTCGATGCCCATCTTCCTCTTGAAGTAGATTGGTGCTGCCAGGAGCAGAGTGTCTCATTGTCATGAAAAGTCCTAAGTTATTAAAACATGTAAAATGCCATATTCTCTAGTCTTTGAAAGATATGAAGAATGCCTATCTAAAATATATCTATGCACATCTAGAAAATCTTAACTAACATAACTACAAGCTTAACTACTATTAATGATTATTCATTAACAACCTATATACATTCAAAATTGACCTTAAATCTCTATCAATAAAGCAAAATCTATACTAATGCAAATTATTCATATCTATATCATATCCCCCTTTAAATGTAAAAGAACATTTATAAACCATATTTGGGAACATGGGCGCAGTTTTTTCTCTCCAAACTGCTTCCTGCTGAATGGGGGCGTCGTTAATTAGGTCTTTCATGGTATAACCTGTGTGCTAGTTTCATCTCAGTTGGCAGTTGAGCGAAGCAATTTTCTGAAGGTATTCACAGCAACCGTTCAGGAGGGCGTGGTCCATCATACCATATCGGAATAGAAGAAATGAACAGGGTCTCATCCTCTGTGAAAACAAAAAAAGAAACTCCTTTCCAAAGTATCATGTCCTTAGATCCAAATTTCAAAGTCAAGGCATCAAAATCTCTACGTTGGATTAGTTCAGCAGCATTTATAAACAAATATCTTTTAGCAGCTGTTGCTCCTTCCTCAGCATTCAAACAATTCAAAGAGAGCATAATAGTATACAGTATCAAGATTCTCTGTGTATTTTCCATCTTTGTACGCTTTATTTTAACCTCTATTTCGTTTATTTTTAATTTTATATTCTCTGTATCTCTTTGACCTGGAATAACTCTGTAGACCAGGCTCTCCTTGAACTCTCAGAGATCTGCCTGTCTCTGCCTCCCAGGCATTGGGATTAAAGGTGTTTGCTACTACACCTTGAACTCACAGAGATCTGTTTGTCTCTGCCTTCTAGGCACTGGGATTAAAGGCGTGTGCTACCACACCTTGAAGTCACAGAGGTCAATCTCCCTCTGCCTCCCAAGTGTTGGGATTAAAGGCGTGTACTACCACACACAACTTCTCTTTTTCTTTTTTTTTTTTAAGAACTTTTAACTTTTAGCTTGCATATATTTTTAACACACTGTAAATCATTTAAACATTTTCTTTGTCTTTGAATCTCTTTACTGTATATCTCTCTTTTTCTGACCACAGGAGCCTTTAAATTACTGAGCAATATGAGTAGGATTAAAGCCGTGGCTTTGCCAGCTAGATCCAGTCCATTCCTTAGCTTTCCAGCCTCATGGCGGAGATACAGGCTGTAGCCATGTTTATAGCCACAATTCTATGGCGTTTCAAGGTCCCTGCCAGCCAGCGAGCTACAACAGACAACAGTCAAGTCCTCTCTCGGTAGTTGGCCCTCCTGCCTCAGTCAGAGTTTGCCCTGGCAGGACGGCCCAGAAAGCCGGCATTTTTAAACAGCACAGCTTTTTTCCTGCTACGGCTGAAAACCGAAAAGCATGCGTTCAGCTTTTCACCAACACCGTTTAAGTGTTTCGTGGCAGGACCTCTTAATGAGCTGCAGGGTTTTGCAGCTGAAGCTGAGTCAGGAAGCCTCTCTTAGATGAGAGCGCTTGCTTGCCTCTAGCAAGCGGAGCAGACCCAAGAAATTTCTGCTACCAAGAAAACATGCTTCACTCCATTCTTTCCCAAGCTTTCTCAGGCTTTTTGTGGATTCAGTTAGCCACACGTCTGGGCGCCATCTGTTGAAATAGGAGCGGCGGGGCTGCGTCCCCAACACCCCGGCCGCTTGGCTAGCTCATGCCCGAAATAACAACACACAAACTGTATTCATTTAAAGAACTGCTTGGCCCATGAACTCTAGCCCTTACAGGCTAATTCTCGCACCTGGACTAGCCCATTTCTAATGATGTGTGTAAGCACCCCAAGGTGCGCTTACCGGGAAGATTCTAGCCTACGTCCATCGTGGGTCTCAGCTTCATGCGCTTCTGCCTCAGAGCGCAGAGCTATCGCATCTACCCGGGAGAGCTGAGCATGGCGTCTCTGCTCCAGCAGAGCTGTCCGGTCTCTCCGGAAGCAGAGCAGAGTCTGACCTCACTTCCTCTTCCGCCCAGAATTCTATTCTGTTTACTCCTCCCATCTATGTTCCAAGCCATGAGGCCAAGCAGCTGGTTTATTATAACTTAACCAATGAAATCAACAGATTGATATATGACACTCCCACATCACCCAAATGCTGAGATTACAGACAGACTGCGATGTCCACTAGGAATACTAGTGAACTAGTACTAGGGATTTGAACTCTGGTCTTCTTGCTTGCACATCAAGTGCTTTGCTCACTGAGCCATGTCCCTAGTCCTCTTATCTATGTCTGTATACATGTATATATATATATATATATACATAAATTGTATATGTATGTATATATGTGTGTGTGTGTTTGTATCTACACACACACACACACCACTCTAGAAGCAGAAGTTGGAAAAGAAACCATGGGGGAAAAAAAACGCTTCTTCTGACATTCTCATGCAGCTATTTTATTTAACCCAGGCCTGCCTGCCTAGGGATGACAGCACCAACCGTGGGCTGGGCCCTCCTGCATCAATTAGCCACTTAGAAAATGCATCGTAGGCATGGGTGGCCACAGGCCAGTCTCATCACATCAGTGCTTCAGTAGAATTCCCTCTTTAAGTGTGTCTAGGTAACAGCCAACATTAACACACACACACGCACACACACTTTAAAATAATTCTTGTGAGCATTTCACATAAAGTATTTTTACCATGTTCTTCCCTCCTCCTTCCCCAACTCCTCTCAGATTTGACCCTAACTCCCTACTGACCACCAACTTCAGACCCTCTTAAAAAACAAAAGCGCATCAAGTCCAGCTTGTCCTGCCCACATGGCTCCTCATATATTTTTAATGGATTGTTTTTAAGCAAACCAGGAATGCTCCACCATTAAAGATGACCTACTGTTCTGGTAGCTCAGAGAAGGTATACTCTGAGATCTCAAGTCATTTTGAGGCAAACAAAGTTTTCATTAATTGTTGTTCATTAGGGTCTTCTGCATGTAAAAGAACTCAAGAAGGAAACTCTTGTGGAAGAGGAGAGAAGGGATGACCCTGAGGAACAGTCCAGGGAAGTCCAAAGAGAATCCCTCCTCTCTCCTGGCAGCATGAAGGAGGCCCATGGGCACTTAGGTGCTGCCCCAGCCAGTAGTCCCATGGGCATTGATTGGCAACATTGTGCTAGGACCAAGAGTGGGATCCTTGCAAGGAAATTATCTATGTAGCCAAGAACTAAGTATCTAGAGAGCAGATTCAGTGTGTGAAGCACATGCTAAGGGGACTTCCAGAGTTCTCAATGTGTTCATTGCTGACAACTTTAGATGCTGTTGAACACAGAGGAAGCTGAATGAATGTCCAGATCTTTAGGAATCAATGACTCTGAAGGAGAGTGAGATGGGAAGGAAGGCTGAGATGTTCTAGCTCTAGGAAAGCTTTAGTAACTCTGAAATGTTCTCAAGCCACAATCAGAAATCTTACCACCAACTGGACATAGTCCTGGAAACCATGGCTTGGTGTCAATCCTGTGCTGGATTTCAGATGGTGCCACTGTTAGTCTCAGCTGCCAGGGCTGCTGTGAGAGACCAGGCAGGGGCATCCATCTACCATCCATCCTTAGTCTAACAGGGAAGAAAGATGAATGATTACACCCATTGGTCATCATTTGCTGAGGCTGCCATTACCAACTCATATGTGCTTCAAAGTCCACAGTTGACCAAGCGCTTACACGTGCCCTCTCCTTTGCAGTAGTGAGAATTTCCTCATCCTCATGAGCATATATCATGAGTGGAAGCCTGACCCTCCATAGGCCATAGAGGGGGGAGTCAGCCTAGCTCTGAACTATCTCAGTCCAGCCTCAGTCTGCTCTACTATGAGATCTTCCCCCCCCCAAAAAAAACCAGTTCTCCTGTGTGAAACATTATCAAATGAAAATTAATTTTAGGTCACTTGCTCAACGTATTGTTTGAGAAGCAAAAATACATGCAAAGAAAGTGCCTCCTATGTTCTGCAATCAGGCACAGCTTCCATGGGATAAGCATGGGTGCATTTTTGTCAGGGAAACCGTGGAGATGGTTCATGAAATATCTGTCCACCAGCAAGGTTTTGCAGAGAGACACTGGGCTTGAGTCTCTCATTTGCCAAGCATCCCATGTGGCTTTAAGATGGGGGAAGAGATACTGTAGCTGAGACGGTCTGACTGCAAGATGCAGATGGAGTAGAGAAGCCCTTCCTGGAGCCAGCGTAGCTTACTGGGCCTCCCAGCCAGCTTGTTTGTGCATGGCTAGACCAGCACATAATGTTTACTTAACTTGAAGGAGATTTTGTTGCTGAAGATAAAGAACCGAGAAAGTAAAGCAGCAATTACCAAGGCTTCAGGAAGCATCCAAACCACAGCTTCATTTCACTAAGAGGAAGCTATGACAACCCAGCATCTAAACTCTGGGAAGTAATAGGAAATGTGCATAAAGCCTTTGAATATGAAGGCTACTCCATGCCCGTTGTAGGACTGTTGATTCTACAAAACCACCTGAAAGGATTAGCACTGATATTAAGCAACAGGAGCAATCACCAAGTAAGGATATTTGAAACTGAAATTATCTCCCAAAGGAATAAAACGAGAATCATATCCATTTCCCTAATGTCATTTCTCCATTGGTAAGGTGCAGATCAATACTCATTAGATCTCCGCAGGCTCACTTCTAGAAGGAAAAGGTGTTCTGATTGGAATCACACCCCATTAAACAGTATCAGACTTTACTTTCTGGTTGTACTTAATCATTTCTCCAAAGTGAGAAAATGCTTGTTTCTTAGCAGAACGAACCGATTTGCACAGTCTAGAAGAAACAGCTTTTCTTTACACTTGAGTGTGATCATTCTATAGATCTGCAGCCCAGGGATAACCAGACAAGATTCGAAATCTCTTGCAGCTCAACAGTTCTGCACTGAGGAGAGGGGGAGGGGGGCAATATCCTCTAGTGGCCTCTGTGTCACCTGGAAGCTGCTCAGAAGTGCAGACTGTTCCAGAAACTTAGCTCTCAATCTGTATCTTAACAGGGTTCATAAGAACCTGAGTCAGAACTGTTTTCAAACCCATACATTGAGGGTGAACCCACTTCTTCTGTGCTAGTCTGTCAACTTCTAATCCAGTCTCAAGAACCCATCAGAGGAAACATTATCCCTCATGCGATGACCCCATGTGCTGCCATTCTCCTCGAAATCCATGAATTGTGAGAATGGCCACAACTCTACAAGTTCCTTTTCAAATATAAGTTATGACACAGCAGAGCAGTGTGTGTGTGTGTGTGTGTGAGAGAGAGAGAGAGGGGGGGAGGGAGAGGGAGAGGGGGAGGGAGAGAGAGCGCTGTAGGGCATGTGTGTGAAGTATGTATTTGTGTGTAAAGAATTTCTGTGGGTGTGATGTGTGTGTGTGTGTGTGAAGCATGAGTGCGGGGGGGGGTGTGTAATGAAGGAGTGTATGCTGAGTGTTTTAATTCAGGTTCTGTATATGAAAGAATATGGGCAACATCTTTTGTCAGTAGCTTATTCTCTCAAACATGGTCTTCAGTGCCATCAATACAAATGATAGGATTGGATTCTTCTTTATGGCCGAATAAAAACCATACTGTGTACACTTTCCACATTTCCTTACCATCCTTCTAGTGCAATGTTTCTCACCACATGGGTCATGACCCCTTAGAGGGTTGGCAGACCCTTTCACAGAGGTCACCTAAGACCATCAGAAAACATGGATATTTATATTACAGTTCATAACATTAGCAAAATTACAGTTATGAAATAGCAACAAAAATAATTTTATGGTTGGAGTCACCACAACATGAGTAACTGTGTTAAAGGGTGACTGCGTTAGGATGGTTGAAAACCACTGCTCTGCCGGGCGGGTGGTGGAGGCAGAGGCAGGCGGATCTCTGTGAGTTCGAGGCCAGCCTGGTCTACAAGAGCTAGTGCCAGGACAGGAACCAAAAAAAAAAAAAACTACGGAGAAACCCTGTCTCGAAATATCAAATCAAAAAAAAAAAAAAGCCACTGCTCTAGTGACAGGACTCTAGGCTCTAGTGACCAGACTCTAGGCTGCACAGGACTTTGGTTTCTGAATAGTGCAGTAGTAGATCTGGATGCAGGCATCTCTGTGGGATGTTTACTATAAATCCTAAGGATACACACAAAAGTCATTGTAGTCAGATCATTTAGTAGTTTTATTTTTGGAGGATCATCATACTTATTTCTACAGTGACTGTACAAGTTTATACTCCCACCAACAGTTTATAAGAGTTCCTCTTCCTCCACATCTCTGTCAGCATTTATGTTCTTAATGGAAGTCATTTTGACTGTAGCTTTAATTTGCATTTCCTTGATGGCTAAGGATGGTGAGAAATTTTCAAATACTTATTAGTCATTTGTATTTTTAACAATGATCTGTTTCATCCATTTGCCTACTTATTGATTGGATTGCTTGCCTTTAGTATTGAATTCTTCTTAGAAAACAAGGTATCCACAGGTGGCTTGAGCATGGGTGCTGAGTGGGAGAGGGGAGGTCACAACAGAGTTGGGAGGAGCCTTCTTCTTGTTCTCAGTCTTGAGGAAGTATAGAAGCCTATTTCAAAAGGTAACCATGCTGACTTCTTAATGTAGATGGATGCTTCTTGGTGTTTATTTCTTAGATGATTTCTCTCATAAATGTAGGTAATTTATGCCCATCATTCCTGTGATCTGGCAGTGTTTGAATGTGTTCCCCAAAAGGCCTGTCTTAGAAATTTCACCTGAACATAATTGTATTAAGGAGTGGGCTCTAATGGGAGGTGATTAGGCAGTGAAGGAACATGGACTGGATTAATGCCATTTTCTTGGGAGCCGGCATGTTAGCAAAAGAAAACTTTATTTCTCTCTCACATAGGCCATCTCTCTTTCTTCTCCTTCACCTTTCTCCATAGGAAGATATAGCAAGAAGGCCCTTACAGAGACCAGTCACTGTGAGATTAATGGAAAGTCTTTAGATTGTTGCCTTGGAGACAAAGCAGACTGGAAAGGAGATGAGGAGATTGAAGAAAGGTGAGATGAAGTAGATGAGGGCACTGGCCATGTTTCCCATCTCGGTAACAGAACACCTGGTAGAAGCAACTTAAGGAAGGAGGGAGTTATTGGTTCACAGTTAGAAAGGAGACAGTTTGTCATAGGGGGAGGGCAAAGGGAGCCAGGGCAGAGTTCCAGTTGGTGGAAGTATGTGGCTGGGACTCTACATTTGTTGGAGCCTGAGGCAGAAGGAGGAAATTACAGCTCTCGGGTGCTTCTCTTTCTTCTTTAGTTCAGGGATCTAGCCTATGCGGATGGTGCAACCCACATACTGAGTCAGTCTTGTTTCCACATTTTGTCTGGAAAAGAAGTCATAGACACTCCGGATGGCACACCTCACTGACCACCTAGGCATTTCTCAATTTAACCAGATCATCAATGATGGTTAGCAAAGCAAAGCCATAAGAAGGCAGCATGACAATTCATAGACCAGAATCAAGGAAGAGTGTTCAGGCAAGGCAAAAGAGAACTACAGGAAGACTGGGGAACACCCAGGATCCATATACATTTGCCTGCGTCTTTTCATGACTCACCCAGGATGTACGTGGTAGCTTAAGCCATTTCTAGCTGGAACCAGTTTTCCTATGTGTCACTAGGAAGTAGGGAACAATGAATATGTGAAGGAAAGTGATCTGTGATCTGACTCTAGGGGATGCCAGCCTGCAACTTGGCTGGAATTGTCTTCCTAATTTTGGATACTTTTGAAAATAAAGGATAATGGGACTGGAGAGATGGCCAAGTGATTAAGAGCACTGTCTACTCTTCCAGAGGTCCTGAATTCAATTCCCAGCAACCACAGGGTGGCTCACAACCATCTATAATGGGCTCTGATGCCCTCTTTTGGTATAAAGGCAGACATGCAGGTAGAGCACTCATATACATAAGTAATCTTTTTAAAAAAATAAATTATAGCATGTGTTATATTCTATCTTAAAATATTGCCTAATGTGTATGTGTTCAAATGTGCATTCACATGGTATTGACTCGTGAATGCTCTGCATCCTGTCTGTCTACCATCTTTCTAACTACTCTGCTCATAGTGTGTGTGTGTGTGTGCTCGTGTGCGTGTGTGTGTGCATGTGTGTGTGTGTGTCCACGTGCCCATGTGAAGACAGACACTGGGTCATTCTCGGGTACTGTTCCTCAGTAGCTGTTATTCACTTTGTTTTCTGAGACAGAGCCTTTCACTGTCTTGGAACTCACTTAAGCAGAGTAGGCCCCAAGGACTTATCTGTCCCCCCACCCCCACCCCCCATGCTGGACATACACGAATCCACGACCTGACTTTTTTTATTTGGGTTCTGGATATCAGACTCAGGTCCTCCTGCTTGTCTGATGAGCACTTCGCCCACTGAGATATCCTCAAAGTCCACATATAGCAATCTTGGATTGAATATTCTCAGAGTCAAGATCTCATTAACTCCTGGGGCTGCCTACAGGATTATTGATTAATGTTTTGGGGAATCATACATAAACCCCTCTCCTCCTTTGGTCGTCATTCTATTCTCAGACTGCAGAGAGGGAACCTAACTTCATTCTATTATGCAATCCTTCAGAAATATGAAGAAAGTGATTAATTCTTCTGAGAACTCTCTGCTGTTTAGTCAGTTTTGTATTAAACCACCCAGTGTACGTGGGCCTAGATGAAAGGCCAGATTAAATAACAGAATTCCTTCTAAAAGCATTGGTATGTACTGCCCCAAATTGACCTTCCCTGCTAACTCCACAAGGATAATGTTTATCATTCTTCATCTTCCCTTAGACCAATTTCTGTCATTAACCTTCCTCATCACAAAATAACCAATTTGAGTTTCTAGAACAGAAACCCAGAGCTGGAATGGCCACTCTATTTTCACAGTAGCACTGAATCGACTAATGGCAGGGAAAACCTTGCCATTTATAGAGAGAGTGGAGGTAGCTGTGGAGGAATTTACAGAAGCAGTGGGGAAGAAGGTGAAAAGAGCCAAAAGAACCTCATGATGTTCAGTTTAGAGTGCGATGTCCGTCCTAAATAAGTAGACCCTGTATACACAGCAGATTTTCTTTCTTTCTGTAGTAAGTTAGATGGTTTTACAAGAGAGAGAGAGAGAGAGAGAGAGAGAGAGAGAGAGAGAGAGAGAGAGAATATTCCTACTTGACTGATTAGTGCTATTTATTGGAATGAAAGTTCAGGAAATGGAAGCATCTCTGAACTTCCGGTTTTAGGAGTCCCCATGATTTTCTGTTTCCACCTCATGAGGTTTCATTCTGCAACTTCTTCACATGGAAAGCAACACCGGTCACTTGAATTGTGGTGGGAAGAATATGAGAGCGTGAGCATGAGTGGACGTTAGACAACACGCAAGAGACACAGCAGAGCATGAAGGATACTGACTGTAAGCGAGGGTGCAGGGGTGCAGTGAGACCACTGCGCTGGACTCTTTCGTGGGTAGAAATAAGAAAGGTATATCTGGGAAAGCTCAGTTTCTTGGAGACAGAAAGAGTAGCAAAATGGCAGGGAAAACCTTGCCAGTTATCGAGAGAGTGGAGGTAGCTGTGGAGGAATTGACAGTAGCAAGGTGGGGAAGAAGGTGAAAAGAGCCAAAAGGTGTGTGCGTGTGTGTGTGTGTGTGCGTGTGTGCGTGTGTGTGTGTGTTGGGTGGTGCTTTGATATGCATTACCCATGTGTGCTGATAGTAATTAGATACCCCATTTGCCAGAGGGAGGGGTGTAGAGGCTCTTCTGACAATAGAAACTGTCACAGGTTTTCTGAGCAATGCCGAGTTTTATCCATCTGCCAGCAATCCTTCTACCCTGTCAGAGTCCAGCCTGAACTAGACTGCCATGTGTGGACGTTGTTAGTGTCAACTGCCATTTGGGGGATTTGAACCTAACAGTGATGAGTGAAGTGCCCCTGGAGGATGCTGAGTCTGGAACTACTGATATTTGCCTAGGAAGGAGAGATAGGTAGCTAGGAGTCTGAGGAAGATAAGCAGATTTTATGTGTTTTTGTAGTTAGACTATGAAATGTTACCCATAGGCTCATGTGTTTGGACCTTTGGTCCCCAGCTGAGAGTACTGTTTTGGAAGTTATGGAATCCTGAGGATGTAAGACCTAGATGGAAGATGTGGGCCTTGAGAATTAGAATCCAGCCCTGCTTCCAGCCTCCCCTCTGTTTTCTGATCCACTAAGATATAAATGAACTCCCACTGCGGCAGAGTAAGCACCCTCACCAGGTACCTCTGGTACCAGGATGCCTCTACTATCTTTGGACTGTAATCTCTGAAACCAAAAGCCAAAAGAACCCTCTTCTCATTTACACTGTCTATACAGTGTTTTGTCTCAGCGATGAGAAAGTAATTCACACCAGTGTCATCTTCAGAAATTAATATTTGTCACACTCTTGCTCAGTCCACAAGGTCCCTCCATTCAGCACTGACACATCTTTCATCTCCCCAGTGGGAGACCCCATCCAGGAAGCTAGGTCATTGGGTGCTGCCCAGGACTCCTTATGTATTCTCATCTCAGTATGCTTTGGGTGTTAAGCAGATAGTCTACAACTGAGCTAAGTCTACTGTCCTCCATTATCTCTGAAGATCTCTCCTGAGCGTGATGACATGTAATTATGACTACAGTGCATTTTGAGCTTGTCAAATATGTCAGTCTAACCCACTGTAATCCGAACTTGTGATAATGCCCCCTCCTTTAGATGGTCATATGGACCCCCAATATATATATAGTCAGAAGCATGAACTAAAGTACGGGACAATGGCTTCTGTGGGATGATGTGGGACTACCTGCTTGTACAGTTTGGGCTTGATCCAAATCAGTTCTTTGTTACTGCAGCAGTTGAGAACCACTGCTCTAGAGGACCCTCTGATGCACTATGGGGAAGTGGTGCTTTAGATAGGAGCCCTGCACTCTGGGGCAAGTAGACACCTGGGGGGGAGGACAACTTTCACTGGCACAGCACAAAAAAAAAAAAATCCCAAAAAAATGGCACTGGGTTTTGATCCTACTGCACGTACTGGCTTTGTGGGAGCCTAGGCTGTTTGGATGTTCACCTTACTAGACCTGGAAGTAGGTGGGAGGTCCTTGGACTCCCCACAGGGCAAGGAACCTGGTCTGCTCTTTGGTCTGATGAGAGAGGGGGAGTTGACTGGGGGAGGGGGAAGGATATGGGAGGTGGTGGAGGGGAAGAGACAGAAATCTTTAATAAATAAATAATTTAAAAAATCCCAAAAGAATCTCTTCAAAGACCACCCTGAAATAGAACTTGTCACCAAGCCTCTCGTCCAGGAACACTAGAAAGCGCAGAGGTTTTTACTTCTCTAAACCCTGAAGAACATCACCTTTCCTCCAGACTAAGTAAGCAACCTCCCACTCCATTTGAATCATTGCAGAAATAGGGGACAGGAGGTGACAAAGACTCAGGCTCTCCAGCTGGCCTGGGTCTGAAAAAGCCTGGGTTAAAACCGGTCTCGCTGAACATAGTGGACAATGAGGACTACTGAGACCTCAAGAACAGTGGCAATGGGTTTTTGATCCTACTGTACCTATTGGTTTCGTGGGAGCCTAGGCAGTTTCATGGATGCTCACCTTACTAGACCTGGATGGAGGTGAGTGGTCCTTGGACTTCCCACAGGGCAGGGAACCCTGATTGCTCTTTGGGCTGACGAGGGAGGGGGACTTGATTGGGGGAGGGGGAGGGAAAGGGGAGGCGGCTGGGGGGAAAAGACAGAAATCTTAAATAAATAAATAAATAAATAAATAAATAAATAAATGACTCAGGCTCTCAAATACAAACACAGCTGTGCAGAGAAATCAGACCACAAACTATGTCGTAGAGGAAACCCAACAAGTGGAAGCCTGCAGGGAAGTGGCAGCCAGAGCTCTGGTAAAAGGAGAAAAGCCACTCATAAGAATAAATCCCGAGAGCCCTAGTGGTGGCCTGACCCCGGCTTTAATAACTGTTACTCCATCTGTATCCCAGCTCTCCTTTTCCTGACCTAAATGAGGATGGATGTAAAGTGCCCGGGTGCTTCTATTACTTCTGTATCTTGCTCCCCTGAAAATAATAAAGAGACTCTTACACCCAGGAAAAATACCCACTAAGAAGACCAATATTGAATACAAAAAGTGCAGTAAGTAAAAAGTGCCCTGATAAAGTCTCCTAACCAATAAAAGCCCAAGACTAAATGGATTCCCCATCATCTTCTACCACAAACCTTTCAAGAAGAACAAATGGTCCCATAAAACAGAAAGGGAAGGAACATTAGCAGATTTCACAAAGCTACTCTTATACCCTCCAAAAACAAACATTAAATCATGGTATACCACCACTATCACCACCAGCAGCAGCAACGAAACTATAGACCAGTTTCTCTGGTTGACATATTAGCTTAACCAAGTGCTTAAAATGAAATTTAATAACAAAAGGACTCTAAGCCAGGCATGGTAGCACAAGACTTTAATCCCAGAACTGCAGAGGCAGAAGCAGGCAGATATCTGTGAATTTGAGGACAACCTTGACTACACATTGATTTCCAAAACAGCCAGAATTACATAGAGAGACTCTGTCTCAAAAATAAATAAATAAATAAATAAATAAATAAATAAATAAGACTCTACACACTGATGTCATTATAATTCAACATATATAAATCAATAAACGTAATTTATCTCAAAAATAGATTCAACTGCAATAGCATCTCAATAGCTGCAGAAGAAGGCATTTTGATGTGGGAGTGTTATATATCAATCTGTTGATTTCATTGGTTAATTATAATAAACCAACTGCTTGGCCTCATAGCTTAGAACATAGGTGGGTGGAATAAACAGAATACAATTCTGGGCGGAAGAGGAAGTGAGGTCAGACTCTGCTCTGCTCCCGGAGAGACCGGACAGCTCTGCTCTCTGGAGCAGAGACACCATGATGGACGGAGGCTAGAATCTTCCCGGTAAGCGCACCTTGGGGTGCTTACACACATCATTAGAAATGGGCTAAATTAATATGTGAGAATTAGCCTAGAAGAGGCTAGATAGAAATGGGTCAAGCAGTTCTTAAATGAATACAGTTTGTGTGTTGTTATTTCAGGCATGAGCTAGCCAAGCGGCCGGGGTGTTGGGGACGCAGCCCCGCCGCCGCTCTTATTTCAACAGCATTTGACAAGTCCTTTATCACTTTGTTATAAAAATCCTGAAGAAACTAGGAGTAGAAGGAAAATTCCTCAGCTTAATAAAAGTTCTATACTAGAAACATAACGAACATTATATTAATAGGGAATAGAAAGAATCGTCTTTAAAATAAGAAACAAGATCAAGGAATGTACTTTCTATGTTCTTCAACATGGTACTTGAGTCTCCGCAGGAATAAAGAAACAAGATAGAAATAGGGATGTGGAACCCCAGCAAGCTCTACTACTGGCAGGGAGATGATCCTGGGGAGGTAAGAAAAGTCGGTTCAGCAACAGCTGGGGAACCTACATGAGACCAAACTAGACCCTCCGCATGTGGGCAACCGTTTTGTAGCTTTTTCTGTTTGTGGGACCCCTGGCAATGGGACCAGGATCTATCCCTGGTACATGAGCTGGCTTTTTGAAATCCTTTCCATGTGGTGGGATGCCTTGATCAGCCTTAATCAGCCTTGATGCGGGGAGGGGTGTTGCTCCTGCCTCAGCTGAATGTGCCAGGCCTTGTTGACTCCCCATGGAAGGCCTTACCCTTTCTGAGGAGTTGGTGAGGGTGGGTTGGGAGCAGGAGGGAGAGAAAGTAATGAGTGGAGGGAAGGGGACTTGTGGTTGTTATGTAAAATGAATTTTAAAAAATGAATATAAAAAAGAAAAGTTGGTTCAGCTCAACTTAGTTAGCCAGGCTGGTTCAAACTTCTGGAGTCTAATGCGAAGTTTAAACAAAGTAAAACTCTGGGGGAAGTTTCCTCACGACAATTATCACAACTAAGCTTTAGTCTGACTGCATGGAAAGTCCCTGGCAGTGTGTATCTCTTTAGTAAAGCACCAGAGACCTTTTCCATAAGGATGGGTTCTATTGGCAGAGAAGCACTGCTCAGGACAAGGGCCTGGGAGGAAGGGTTTGTAATAAGCATAAGGATGGTGTCTATTGACTGAGAAACAATGCTCAGAATTCTGGGCTTGGGGGTGGGGGGAAGTTTGCAATAAGCATAAAAGCAAACTTGTTTTGAAAGTACATAGGACCTCTTTTGTAAGGATGGGTTCCACTGACTGAGAAACAACACTCAGGATTGTCGGGGATTCAAGTGTGGACTGGTTCCATAGACTAGCAAAAGATCACCAGATGTCAAACAACCTCCATCCCAGCCTTCCAGGGAAAGAGGTTTCATTTTTTATCCATTAAATAAAAAGCCTGAGTGTTTTACAATCCTGGTGTCTACAGTGCTTATCTTTGAACACATGGACCTCATGTCCTTCTACAAAGGAAGAAGCTGAGTTGTCCATAGCCATGGATAATATGGTACTATCCTTAAAAGCAACAAAAGACTGATCTAAAGAACGCTTTCAGAAAAGTAACAGGATGCAAAATCAACACACAAACATCAAAGATTGTATGTCTCAAAAAAATTAGAGAAGACAGGAGAAACCAGAAAGATATGCATAGATTTGAACATGTATGTAAAACAACTTTATTAGTAAAGTTGATCTACAGATTCAATGTAATTTTCACCAAAATTCAAATGACATTCTTCAGATATGTATATATGCATATGTGCATAGATAGATAGATAGATAGATAGATAGATAGATAGATAGATAGACAGATAGATAGATAGATATAGTTATCCAAGGACAAAGAACAGTGCTAGAGACTCACAGAGCTGGGTTCTAACAATGCTGCAGAGCCATGGTGACAGGATAGCACAATGCTTGCACAAAAACAGGCACATGGTAAAATAGAATAGAGGATACAGGAAGAGCCCACACAACAGCAGCCAGTTGAGTTCCAGCAATGAAGTCAAATTTATGTTGAAGAAATTATACCCGCATGCAAATGGTCCTCAGACAGGTGGATACTCCTGTGTGTAAAAGGAAGACAGACTCCTAGATGTGACCCTGGACTAAAATCACTTCAAGATATAGATACTGTAACACAAATAATAAAAACCCAGACACAGATATTGGGGTTCAAGCTGAAGATCAGGAAAGCAAAGCAGCCAGCCACTAAGGAGCCCCATTACCTCTACCAAATCTTCAGACCAAAGGGACAAGATCCTGTCTTCAAGAATCCTCAGACATGCCAGTGAGTTCCTGGCTCTTCCCCTTTATATTCCTCTCCCCACCCAGCCATATCGCTTTTGTCTCCACCTCCCTAGTGCTAGGATAGTGGGATTAAAGGTGTGAGCCACCACCACCAGGATCCATTTCTGGATCTTGTGTAGCCCAGGGTAGCCTTGAACTCACAGAGAGCTGTTTGCTTCTATCTCCGAGTCCTGGGATTAAAGGCATGTGCCACCACTCCCTGGCCTGTACAGCTAACTAGTGTGAGTGCTTTGCCCTCTGATCTTCAGGCAAGCTTTATTTATTAAAACATGAATAATATTCCACTATACAGTACAGGCAAGGGATCTCTGGGTATAACTCTAGTACTCCAGGATGTGGTCAAAAATGAATTGAATAGAAGGTGCTCAAAAGAAGTACAAATGGCTACTAAATAATGAAAGACTTTCAATGTCGTAAGGCGTAAAAGAAATGAAAATTTAAAAAAAATAAACCACACCGAGATTTTATCTCCTTCCAGGCAGAATGGCCACAGTAAGAGAACAAATAACAGATGCTGGTGAGGATGGGGGAAGGGAGCCCTCGGCATAGCTGCTGGGAGTGTGAATTAGCATAGCTGCTGTGGAAATCAACGTGGGGATGAGCAGCCACACAACGCTGCGATTTAAAATGAAAAAGACAGGTGGTGGTGGAGCACATCTTTAATCTTAGCATTTGAGAGGCAGAAGCAGGTGGATCACTGTAAATTCAAGGTCAGCCTGGTCTACAGAGCTGGTTCTAGTACAGTCAGGGCTACGCCAAGAAACCCTGTCTTAAAAAAACAAACAAACCAAACAAAAATAAGATGATATCCAAGTATGAGTGGGACTATTGGGGGTGAAGGAAGGGGAGGAGTATGACAAGAGATGGCAGAGAGAGTGCATTCTATAAAATGCACTGTATCCATCCATGAAAACGCCACAATGTAGAAACAACATATGCTATTATAACATATAGAATTATACATGCTAGTCTATAATATTATATACAAGCTTGAGATCCTGAGTTCACATTCCCAGAGCCCATGTGAAAAGCTGGGCACGGCAGCATATTCCCCACCACTGGGGAGGTGAACACAGAAAAATGCCTGGGCTCACTGTATAATCTAGCCAATTGAGGAGCTCCAGGTTCAGTGAGAAACCTTGTCTTGAAAACTACAGTGTCAAAGTGATTGAGATGGATAGCCCATATTGATCTCTGGCCTTCACTTGCATGTACACCCCACTGGCACACAGAAAAAGAATAATTTTCGTGGGCCAGAAGTGACCAATGTAGAGATATGACCACTTTTATACTTATTAAGTTTTGTTATCACTTCTGTTTCTACTCTGGTCAAACACCTTTCCCCAAGCTCTGTTCTTCTCAGCCTCTTTTCTCCTATAGATGGTTTCTACACAGACTCCAAAACTGTGTGTGTGTATGTATGTATGTATGTATGTATGTATGTATGTATGTATGTATTTTTATCCATCCATCTCTTTTTTTTTTTCCAAAGCCATTTTGGATGCAGCGGAAAAGCTGAAAGAACCAGTCAGGTTCCTGCCCATGCTTTGCTCAGATTCCCCTGATGTTAATCTCTTACAGAGTCATAACAGAGTGGTCAATACCAGGAAGTGGACACTGGCATGATGCCATTAGCTAATCCTCCTCACACCCCACTCAACGCTCCACTCACCTGCTGTTTTCTGTCCTGAGACTGTATCTAAACCCACCTTGCATCTGATTTATTCTTCCTTGGTCTCCTCCCGTCTCTGGCAGGCTTCAGCCTTCTCTGTCTTTCATGGCCTTGAACAACACTTTTGCAGAGTAGTGGGCAAATAATAAATAAGTTCTATCATGTTGAAGACAGAAGGAGTGGGGAGAATAACCAGAAAAGGCAATTTTGTCAATGAATTTGAAAGCTTGGATTCATAAACAAATAGTACAAAAGCAGAGCTAATTAAAATAGATTTGAAGAGAAAATCTTTACAGGGCCCTGTGAACTATGTCTATAATTCTATCACTCAGAAGTTTAGGCAGGAGGATTACTATGAGTTTTAGGAAAACATGGGTTATAGAATAGGACACTCTTTCAAAAAACAAAACCAAATAAAGAAAGGAAGGAAGGAAGGATAGACAGACGAGAGAATTTCTTTTAAGGCCTGGAGCCACAAAGTAAGTTAAAATCTACTCTTCCAGTCTATAGTAGATCAACAATGGGTCCAGTTATTGTATATGAATCCTAGCAAACCTTTA
This sequence comes from Alexandromys fortis, assembly GCF_014885135.2. Classification (NCBI taxonomy): domain Eukaryota; kingdom Metazoa; phylum Chordata; class Mammalia; order Rodentia; family Cricetidae; genus Alexandromys; species Alexandromys fortis. Next base: position 108,326 of record NW_026068016.1, read on the forward strand.
AAAGAACATATAATTTCAGTCATATCTAGACTATTGCAATGAGAAAACACAGAAGGTGTTCTTTTTTCTTTCATTGCTAATACAAAGATAGGGCATTATTTGAAATAAATGTCAAGGTCACTGTAGGGAAACACAGATCAGGTCTTCCATAAACATGGGCCCATCAGTCTTAACAGTATCTGTGTGAAAACTGTGGTGACCTCAAGATACTTAGAAAATGCATTTGGCAAAAGATGACATTTATGAGTTTCTTCAAAAAATGCACAGGAACTTCCTTGATAAGGATCCTCCACCAGAAACACACACCAGACTTTACTCGTTTTTACTAGAGTTTACTAGAGAAGGAACTGTGACCGACTGTTAACATCACTGTTTCCATTTAACAATTCAGGTCTTAGGAAAAGGAATCAACCACACACAATGGGTGGGGATGAGGAAAATCGTCATTACACAATGATATCAGGCTTTGCACACTAATTCAAGAGAATCTAAGGATAAACTATTTGAAACGTAAAGAGCTCACAAATTTTAGAGATCAAGAAGTAGATCTGAATGAATTATTAAAAGAAGTTAGATTGGCTTTTGGGATCCAAAGTCACCCTTGGCCATTTGGGGAGTATAGGGCCAGCTCGGGCTACTTGAGCCACTGACTGAAAACAACAACAACTCCCCATATTCCAAATAAAAATAGATATGTTTAGGACACTGTCCCCTGGAGTCACTTGTTTAGATGGCCAGTTCAAAAGGCAAGAGACTTTAAAGGCCAAAGCCAGCCCAGGTGTAGGGTTCCCTGAGGAAGCTTAGCTATACCTAGGAATCGCTGGGAATACAAAAGTGCTTTCATCAAAACTCCTATTAGCATATGCTCCAAGGAATTCTTCTCAGCCACAGGCAATGAGGGCATGACTTTGCTGCTGCCAGGCTAACAGCAGGATCAGCTCACTTGGTTGGCTCTGAGGTTGTGGTTCCAGCAACACAAGGTGGACTATGGCCCTTTGAATAGGATACCCTACTTTAGGATTAAGTTGATTTGGTCAAGAAAATAAAACACAAATTTTGAGTTTGGAGGTTAGTGTAAAACTTACTCAATACCTCCCCTCATAAATGCTCAGCCTCTATTCTAAATAAGCACAGAAAAGTTGGGGTGACAAACTAATGCTAACTGGGGGTGTGGGGGAGTGGGATCTTTCGTCTGCCTCATGCTAGTGCCAGAAGTCAATGAGGTCAGTTTAGTATGCCAACTGGGTCTTGAAGATTCCAATTAGGTGGCTGGATGTGTTGTTTGCAACCCAGAAATGTATACTTAAGAGTTCTCAACATTTGGAGTAGACTTGAAATCATAAGCATGAGTGGGTCTGTAGAAATGGTACAGGGACAAAGAGGAGAGTCAGGATCCGGGGATGTAACAATGAGGAGGGGAGACTGAGCTGGATGCCAGTCATCCGTTTCTGATGCTAGCTGTGCTACACTGAAGACTGGCGGTGCTGGCGCACATGCCTTTAATCCCAGCATTCAGAAAGTGAGAGGCAGGAGGATCTCTGGAATTCAAGGCTCAGCTTGTCTACATGGTGAGTTCTAGCCAGCCAAGGCTACATGGTGAGGCCCCGTCTCAAGATAACAAAAACAAAACAGGAAGAAGAAAAAAGTTTAACTTTGGCTCATGGTCAGGAGAACCAAGATCAGGGTGCCACACTGGTGATGCCCTTCTTGCAGGTGGAGTCCTGAGGTGGCACAAGAATCACGTGATGGGACACAGGGGTGGGTGTATCTTCTGGTGTCAGTCCTTGTCAAGAAGTTGCTCTGATGGCCTTCCAAGTGCCTCATCTGTGAACGTCATAGGCTGTTTCCACTCTCCTGATACATAACAATGGTGTTTTATTTGTGGAGGGAGGTTGTTAGGGGAGACTGTAGGCAGACCATAGCAGGTGTGGAGAAAAGCATGACAGCATTTTGACAGCTGCGAAGAGAAAACCATGAGAAAATCGCCACCATGACAGACAGGAGCGGAGTGAGGAGTGCTCAGTGTACCAGCCATGTAGGCAGCTTAATCAAGTGCAGAACATTCCTGTTAAATAACGGTGAGCTCAAGGATGCAAGTTCAGTGTAAACTCTCAGGTACTGTGCTGATGGAGCCATATTCTCCATCCCTGGAAGACTGTGTTCACTCTGACAAATCCATTCCTTAATTCATGTTTACCAAAAGCTCACTTCAAAGATCTGCCCCAACACCTGTCTTCCCTTCTGCTTTCTTACTGAGCCAAATCCAACAGGCTCTGGATTATTTACTGACCTCCCAACATCAGGCTAGACTCAGCATCCTTTCCTCATCTCCCTTCTAATCTGCTTCAACATCCCATTTCTGTGACCATAGAAGTTGTACAATGGAAGGCATAGCACTCAGATTCCTACGTGTTTCCCCAGTCTTGTGAGACCCAAGGCCAAACATTGGGCCAAGCCTGGGGAGTCCTGCAGAGGAGGAGAGATTGTGTAGGGGAATGTTGTACAGTAGTGGTGTTGGGATATCCTGGCTTATCAGGGAGCCAGGATATACTTAGAGCTGCAATAGGACAGCTCTGGCGTGGTGGAGCCGCAATGGGACAGCTCTGGAGGGGTAGAGCCGCAATGGGACAGCTCTGGAGGGGTAGAGCCGCAATAGGACAGTTCTGGAGGGTGGAGTCACAATAGGACAGCTCAGCCCTGGAGGAAAGGTGTCCTGACTATGAGGAAGCCAGGCTACCTGAAGCTGAGGTGCAGTGGGGGATGGTTTCCCCGCAGGATCTAGGGATCTTGCTCTTCTCCTGGAGAGCCGCTACAGCTGAGTTCCGCTCTGTTCCCTTACCGAAGCGTCCTAGCAGAGCTGTGTGCTTCTTCTCCCGCCCAAGATGTTTATTCTGCTAACACTCTGCTAAAGGGAAGCTCCCTGCAGAAATGTAGCAATCTGCTCTGGCTCCCAGGAGAAGTTGTTACTTCAGTCCCCTAAGGGACGTCCCAGCCAAGTTCTTCTGCTCTGGCTCTGCCTGCTGGTGAATTAAGGTCATCTCCCGAGACTCTTCTGAGAAAGATTTATTTGGGAAGGAGGAATCCAGAAGAGTGACTGCCTCTGCAGGGAGGGATTAGGGGCAGCTCTTAACTGAAGGAGTGCAGAGGCTTCTATAGGGCTTCTCAGAGGTAGAGTTTTCCCAGGGAGAAGGGGCATTGGTTAGTTTTTCCCTGCTCAGGGATTGGTCAGTTTAGCTGGTCAGGGACGGAGATGGCTCTGACTTCATGACCAAACTGTGTTTCTTTCACTGGTCCTGTTTAGCTTTTTGACACTAATCTTAGCGTCAGGGCATATTTCTTTCACTGGCTCTGATTCTAGGGACAAAGTGTGTTTCTTTGACACTAGTTTCAGAGCCAGGCCATGGGTCTTTAGTCCTAGGTTCAGGGATAAAGATGTTTCTCTCCCTGGTCCAGGTCTCAAATACAGGGTGTGTGGTTTTTTTTCTCTGACTCTGAGTTCAGAGTCAGGGTACTCAGTGATTGGTTAGTCTCCTGCTCCAGTTGTCTATATTACCATACAGACTGTGGAGGCCAAGAGGGTCAGGGACATCGGAGGAAAACCTACAGAAAAGGTTAGCCTGGCTCTTGGGAACTCAGAGTCTGAACCAAAAACCAGGGAGCCTGCATGGGATTCACCTAGGACCTCTGCATACATGAGACAGCCATATATCTTGGTCTATTTGTGGGACTCCTGGCAATGGGAGTAGGGGCTGCCCCTGGTACTCTGACTGGTTCTTCAGGACCTAATACTCATGCTGGATTGCCTTGCCTAGTCTGAATACAGGGGGAGTTGCTTGGTCTTATGGAGGCTTTGATATGCCATGCCTTACTGAAGCTGATGGGGTGCCTGTCCCTTTCTGAGCAATTACTGAGGAGGTGTGAACTGGGGAGGAAGGAGAAAAGAGGGGAGGGAGGGGGAGGAGAGGAGAGAGGAGAGCTTCAGTCAGGATGTAAAATAAGTAAATAAATTTTAAAATTGTATAAAAATCTATGCTATGCATGCATTCTTTTGCTTTCCCATGTTACTTTATTTCTGGATTCTCAATGTCAACCCTGCTCAGTATTCTCTGGAGATCATCTGCAGACTTTGAAATGACATCCCCACTGAATCTAAGAACATGGATTAGGATATGTGGTCATGAAGCTATTTAAGAAGCTATTCAATGTCTTGTAAGAAAGACAAATCACATAATTGGACACATATAAAAGACAGACTATTCCAGAAGAAAGTGCAGAAGGTTAAGAGACTGCACTAGAGAGGGAACACCTTTGACCTGAGAACCCTTGAGGCCTCATGAAGAAGAGAGCAAGTGAGTGTAGCCCCAGAGAAGTATTTTAGGGGGTGAAGAAATGAAGAGAGTTTGGGAAGAGGCAATCATGGTGTGATTAAAATCAGCAAAGCAGAAACCACAGATGATGTCGAGTTTATTGGGTGCCGTTTGTTGCCATGACAACAGAAACCGCTTAGGAGAGGAAAGGTTTCAATCCATCCTAGTGAGGAGAGCAGGGAAGGGCAGCTCAGAGCATGGGATTGAAGCCGTGGCAGAGGCTTTGCACACTGGAGGAAAGAAACACACACTAAGAAGGAGTGATGGGAGAAACCTCAGAAGCCTGCCCCTCTTGACATACTTTTGGAACCAGGCTTCATCTCTTAAAGACTCCCAATGTTTATAAGCATATAGTTGAGAAGGACAGTTTTAGTCATAGGGACACGTTTAGCTGTGGGGGGAAGCCCATGAGTGATGTTTCAGATTCAATTTTCCACGTCTGGGAAATGATGCGTAGGTGGATGAAAACGCATCAGCAGCAAGAGCAGAGATAAGGAAAGTGTCAGCCATCTCGGGGCGCTTCTTACAAGCTAGGCAGCTCACACTGATGCCACATGCAACCTACAGGGCGAGATTCCATCTTCATTTCCCAACAGCAGGTTTCTTGGGATCAAGTGATTGGCCAGTACTGCACACACAAGAAATGTCTGCAAGGGCTGGAAGCCAGAGAGTCCAGCGTCAGAGAAGACGCTACACATTGTCATGCTTGCACAGACTTGCAGTAGCCCACGGGGATGAGGGTGTGAAGAGCAGAAAGCAGGTGTTTACGGTAGCATCTCTCAAGGAGTCTGTGGCTCAGGATGGTAAAAGGTCTTAGAGGAGCTGAATTCCTGTCCCTGGAGACCGTAAGGTGGAAGAAGACCAGACGCAGAGTGTTAAGCAGGGAACAGTTGGGAGAAGGGGCAGTCACAACCGTAAACTACTTGACCTAGGATTGTGTGACTTTTTCAAGCTAATTATAATTGTGATTACCCACATAGAGAGGGTAAGATAATAGAAGGTATTGGCGAGCAAAGACAACTGAAGCCTTTGTGTCAGAGTTATAGTGGCCAAGAATGAAGAGAAAGGCTCAGAGGGCAGAAGAGAGGCAAAAGGAATGGACCAAGGATGGGTCTAGGTGCATTCTGGAGAGAGGAGGCAGACCAGGGAAATCTTTTTTTGATTGCCCCCAACAGGCAGCAGTTCCTGTGCCAGAAGGGATAGGTTTGGCTACAGGTAGGTACTTAAAAATTGTTGGGATGCCTGAAAACAATATTGGGAAAGATAAACAAACAACACATAGTGTTAAGTCTGGTGTGGCATAACCCACACCAGAGTGGTGCCCACTAGAATGCCCCTTATAAGAGCACAGCAGTACCATGTGTCCCTCATTTATGCCATTCCATTTGAATTATCCCCCTCTGCCCCTCCAGCTCTCTCACTTCAGTCCCCTCTGCTCCTCTAATGCTCTCCTATCACGTCTGTCCCTTTTATTCTTCCTAACCACTTGACCCACCATCAAAAGTTCCTTAGACGCATGCTTGGTGTTGCCAGCTCTGACCTTGAATGATTCTTAACTCCAGTTATCTTAGCTCATAAATTACTAGATGGCTAATCAAGCACCAGCTTAAGCCCTGGAACTTGTAAGACCGCTGATTCAAGAGTCATGGCTGAAGGACTGGAGAGTTAGCTCAATCAGTAAAGTGTGAGGGTGAGTGTGATCCCCCAAACCAATGTTTAAAAAGTGTCATGTGTGGTGGTGCACACTTGTAATCCCAGTGTTAAAGAGAAAGGCAGATCTGTGGGGCCTGCTGGCTAGCCAGTCGAGCCTATTTGGTAAGTTTCAAACGAGAGAGACGGAGAGAGAGAGAGAGAGAGAGAGAGAGAGAGAGAGAGAGAGAGAGAGAGAGACAACATGCACGGGTGTGCGTGTGATGTTATATGAACACCAGTTGTCCCCCAGCATCCATGTGTGTGTGTGTGTGAACACGCACCCATGAGCACCCACACAGTTACACTGCATTAAAGAGAACAGGAAGGCTGCAAGCAGCCATGACAGGGGGGATTAGGCAGCTTGTGCTAGAGTTTCAGTTCTCCCTAGCCCATCTCTGCCTATCCCATTCTCCCGGAGACTGACCTAAAGGCTGTACAATAGGCTCTCTTACCACAGACTCCCAGTTGGTTTAGGCCAATGGAAATGGTGGTGAGTTTGAGGTAGGACAGAAGTCAGAATACTTAACCTCTCCAGCTCCCTCCTTTGTAGCTCCAGGTGGGCAGTGACTCTCAAAAGGCCGCAGCTTCTTTCTGGAAGCTTCTTCCACAGCCATGACCACAGCTCCAGCTCTACTCTTGAACTCTGCACTGACCACAATGTGCATGTCCAGCATTAAGAACGGCGTTGCGGGGGCCTGAGTGCTGTACTGTGTTGTTTTCCTTCCACGTTCTTCAGAGCACACATTAACTCTCCCTTCACTTCCCCACTTAGAGGTGGCCTCTCTTTCCTGCCACCATTGACTAAATCCAGATCGCATCCAGAAAACTCCCACATAGGATCAGTTCAAGACAGGGGCAATGTCCAAAGAGCTTGCAAGTTAGGAGTGCCAGGGCTGACTGAGTAGTGGAGCGTCTTTATCTGAACGTCCTCTGGGATCCCCAAATATAACAAATTGAAAACCAAATTCATTTTTGCCTTCCCATCATTGGTCTTTCTAGGCTTTCCTACTGCCCTAAAGAGTCTTTGTTTAAGTATTCACTATGTATAGACTGTTTCCTACACGTCGGAGACTGTGTCTCCATGGATGCTGCTGAGCTCTTCAGTCACTTTGTCATAGAAGCTTGGGCTTCCAAAACCATAAGCTGTGTATCTAGTCCAGCACAGTGGCTGATGCCCAAAATTCCAACACTTGGCTGGTCAGGGTAAGAGGACTGTTAACAAGTCCTAGGCCCTCTCCTGCAACATCAGTGAGTTCCAGGCCAGCCTGGGGCTATAGTGTGAAGTTGTCTCAAACAAACAAGCAAGACTCTACAGGTTTTAGAAAGTCATAGCTGTAAATGAGATTGTCTGTCACAAGAGACTCGTCCATTTCCAATTCCATTTCCTCTGTCAGCAGCAGCAGTGGGAGACACAGCGCAGCTGCTAGCACACACGCCCATGCCTGTGAGGACTGAAAAAGAAAAGGGCCAAGCAAACCTTTGTTTCTCTTGGATGTCCCTTAGACAAGGCCTTAATCAGCAGAGCTGTAGGATGACTTCAGCTTCCACTCCCTCCCTCAACCAAGCGAGGTAGGTTCATAGAGACTGAAACCCAAACACAGGGCAGCTCCATGGCTGAATGATGAAGGTGGTCTTCTCTACACTCCTAGAAGATGAAGGTTGAGTTAATCAAAGCTTCGGTATTTATGTACAGCATCCAACATCTAGTAAAATGTTATCAGACATAACAAAAGAGCAGCAAACTGAAACTTACTCCCACATGACTCAGAGCAACGTGCCATAGACCTTAAGAGTAGCCGTGACCAAGATGTTTCACAAAACATATTACAGAGTAGATATTTTCTTAGGGCAAGTGTAGTGTATATATATACTACACACACACACACACACACACACACACACACACACTCCAAGTCACCAACACTACAAATTGTGCAACAGCTACTAGGAGCAGAGACGAGTCATGTATCTGACAGTGTGGGGAGAAGCCTTTGAACAAAGCCACAGGAAAGAGCCTGAGGCTCCAGATTCTTGGTGCACCACCTTCCTGACCCTGGAGGGCAGCCCAGATCCCCACACAGCCCTACAACAGCACTCCTGCTGAAAGTGTGCAGAGCTTTGCCAGCTCTCTGAAACCCTGGGAATGGCAAAGGGACTTGCAAAGCGTACCCTGGCACATGCAGAGAACTGTTAGAGAATATGAAACCAAACTCATTAGCCCATGATGGAGTTCAGAAGACACAGGAAACATTCCAACTATAATATCCAGACGGAACTGATCCTTTGGATAAACAACCAGACAGGAAAAAAAAGTTGGTGCATCAGGCATCCGGGGTGATCTGCTTCTCCTTCACTCCTTTGGCTCAGCTACTAAATCCTGTTTATTTGAAACTCGTGCTTTTATTTCAGAAGATCTTCTTGAGCTGCATTCGGGTCTTTTTAAGTGCCCATGGATGCAGTCGAGTGGTTTTAGTTTGCTTGTTTCCCTCTCATTGACTGGTGTGTTCAAGCTGGTTTTTCTATTCTTTCTAGTGATGCCTGGTCATTTGGGCTTTCTGCTATTTCTCTTGTGTCCATTCTCAGGGACTTGTGCATCTCAGCAATCTGCTGCAGCTTTATACTCTGAGGCTTCGAGGAGGAAACTTCTCTGCCCCCTGGGTTTTTCTCTTGTTCTCCAGGGTTAGCAAGGTCTCACTGTTCTTCATTTCCTAAGAACTGAGTCGCAGCATGTGCCCAACAGCTGACCTTAATCTTCTCTCAAGGGTAAAAGATTCCCTGGGCCAAGAGATCCCAGGCATGGCTGCTTGCTCAGGGCCCTCTGGTGGACTCCTAATCACCATGTGGATCCCAGGGAAGAGAGCCCTATCTACAACTTAGTTAGAGGGTGATTGGATGGGAATACTGTTTCCGTACTTAATCTCTCATCTCTCATTTGCACTTTTGACACCTGTTGCCAGTCATCTCATAGTATACAAAAAATATACTCTTATTGTTTAGAGATTCTAAAGGTCTTAGATGCTCTCATGCCATAAATTGTACCCAAAACTATTAGAATAAAAGATGCTTCAAATACCTCATCATTTGAGAAATTATACTATTTTAGGTGATAACAGTGGTAGCCAGAAGATGAAGCCAACATCTATTTCTTACATAATGAACTACCATCAACATTATTATTTTCTTTCCTATCTACAATGAAATAATTTGAAACCACAAATCTATTGGTCTGATGGCTCAATTCCTTTGTGCACTCCAGGGCACAAATTTAACAATGCTTGAGTTTGTAGTTACTGCTTTTGGTTTATGCTTCAGTGAATTGTTACTACTGATGAGCTTTGCAAAGCTGGTATGTCCTGATATAAGAGCATCAGAGGATTTGTACTAAAAGTATGATTATGGAACTCATGGTTGCTTTGAAGAACCTCTGGCATCCTGTGAGCCTGTGTCACCAGGTGCTGTGTGGCAAAGCAACTTCCTTGCTCAACAGCCCTTCTTTCCTTTTAAAATCACGCTCATTCGTCTCTGCTTGTTTGTGTGCGCACACACATGGTGAAGACAGAGGGCGACCTGCTGGAGCTGGTCCATAGTTTCTCCACTCTCTTACTGAGGCCGGATCTCTCAAGGAATTAGGAGCTTGACATTTGACTTAGCCATCTTACCTTGAGGATCCTTTCTCCTCTTCTAGAGACTTCCATGGGATTACAGGCAGGCCATCACACCCTGCTTCTTTTAAATGTGGTTGCTGGGAATCCATCCAAACCCCGGTCCTCACACCTACATGGTAAACACTTTCTCCAGAGAGCTCTCTTCCCAGCTGTGATGCACAAACTTCATTCTGTTCCCAATATCTTGAAAACAGTGATTTCTAGGTTCTATTTAAATATTTAAACAGTAACCCTTTACACAGACTTTAAAAGTTAGACTACCCTTTCTTTCTTTCTTTCTTTTTTTTTTTTTTGGTTTATTTTTTCCCATCTTGAGAAGATTTACAAGAAAGGTGAAGGAATGTGGGGCCCCAATTTTTTTGGTTTGTAAGGAATATTTTGCTTTAACCATCACTGCAAGTGATATGTAACTTAATGTTTTTGATTTCTTTCTTTTTCAAATCCAAAATCTACATTAACTGTAGTTTATCTATGTTTAATGGTATTCGTGTTGTATGTATACCATATAAGACAATCTGTTCCTATTATCTTAGTAATTTTAATGGTCTCATCTATTTTATGTTTTGATATTTTGAATTTGCTATATATTTGGCATTACCTCTTCTTCTTCTTTATTAGTTATATATCCTTTTCCAATTTTTTAAGTTACTCTGGGGATTTTGACTTGCATTTTTGGCCAGTGCAGACCACTAACACTAAAATCTTAAGACATCTTAACATGGAGCCCTCCTTTCTTAACGCCTCTCTATATTCCCCCGTGCCCATTTCCTTTTGTCAGCCTCAGAATGTGAACAGTTCTTCTCACCCTTGACAAGGCATGCTTCTCAAGTTTTCTGTTTCCTTCCTTTAACACCCAAAATTACCCCTCTGCCGCTGGTGACTCACAGTTCCTGCAGTCCCACATCTCCTGTCATCTGATATCACCCTAATCTGCACTCTTTAAGACCGTCAGTGACTTCCTGATGACAAATTTCATGAACTTTTCTCCTGATCACTCTGCAAGACCTGAGCCCTTTGGACCGTGGGAGACTCTACTAACGCTCCACTAACTAGCACTGCCCCATCCTTTCTTCCAAACACAATCATAATTTTAGTTCAGGTGGTGTATGTCTAACTAAAGGCTCACCTTTCCCAGCCTCCCTTGCAGATCAAACGCAAATTGACACACATACTCACTAGGCTAACCCTGCCCACCGTAACAGGTAATTGCAGTACAGTAACTTTCAACTCTCATTCTCATCAGCATGGCACAATAGAGTTATTCGTTGCTGTTTGGGTTTAACATATGAGCAAAACATGTCAGTAGGCATCCCACACTGTCATTCAGAGGCCCAGGTTCTTTCCAGGACCATCCTTTTCTAGGAGCTCAGGTGGCCTTGTTCAGTCAGGGAAGAGAAAAGGAAAGGAGACTAGACAACATAAGGGAGGCTAAAACTCGGCTCTACAACAGCACATAACTACACAGGAGAGCAGAAAAGGTAGCTTATGTGGCAGGCGAAGATGAGGAGATTGGTCTGGTAAATGACAAGACAGTCCTTGCCATATGGCTAAGTCACTCATCTAACCAGCTCTGGCCCAGCTAGATCAGCAGGCACGACTGGAACAAACCATAGACACTGCCCCCCAGCAGAGTACATTCCAGGGCCCAAAATCTCACCGGATCTGTCCCCTCTGGTACAGACCAGCCTTTCTTCCTCCCTCTCTGCCATAACAGACACATGAGTCAACATTTCCCTTTTCTTCCTATTGTTGTCTTAACCCACGGGTTAATTTGTGCTAGACCATAATCCAAAGCAATTTCCCAATCACCACCACCCATGAGCTTCTGCAGCTGTGAAAGTGAAGCCTGAGAACCGGGGACGGAGATAAAAGAACAGGTTAGTTAAGTTGTGTTTTCAAGTGCCCAACAAGAGGTGAAATTGTAGTAATGTTGTTGCTGCTCATAATGTTTTTCTAAAGAATTTCTTTAAAAGGTACAGACAAAGATCCCTGTGTCTTGCTGTGTAGAGCAGCAACGCTCCTGTCAGTTAAATTCCCTCTGAGAGTCCATGTCAAACCCTTTCTCTAACTGCCACCACCCTCTACCATGTTTATGGACTTGGCTAGAGCGTGCGTTTTGGTTGATCCTTTGGATGGTAAGATACTACATATTAACTTTCATCCTCTTCATATCTGTTTGTGTTCAAGATGATCACAGAAATAGGTCATTTCTCCTCCCCTCCACCTACCTTCGTGATAACTATCCATTCTTAAAATTGGGTGTTTACAACTTCTAATTATTCATTCCCACATCTTTCCTGATGAAACTAAAGCATATAACTTTGAATAAATCATAAATTAGCATCAGCTAATATCATAGATACAGAAAACAGTTATTTGAATCTTCTTCTAGGGCTCCCTTCAGGTATATGAAATAATGCTGGATCCTAGAGTTGCATTTTCATACAATTTGTATTTATTTCATCTGAACTTTGCCTAATAGTTGCACAGGTCTTTGCTTCTTAGAATAAGAGTCTCAAATTGTTTAAGACTCAGGTATGGAGTCTTTCATGGCATGGAAAATCATAGAAGGCGTCGTGTAGTCTTCATTCATCCAGTAACCATTCATTAAGACCCCATTGTGTGCCTCGCTGGGCCACAGAAGACAAATTAAAGGTAGACATAGCCCTTGAGAGACATCACCTAATATACAAACACATACATCATACAGTAAACACTGTGGGCTTTTGACAGAGCCCGAGTGTGGATGACTTGGGTTTGGAACAAGACCAAAGAACTTCCGAGACAAATCAGAAGAGTCTTGAGTAAACAAAGACCCAGCTACAGACAGTGAAATCAAAGCCCATAGTGTAGACATGAGGCCAAGCTTTCAGTTGTTCAACAAAGGACTTTTACCAGAAGGTTCAAGTCCTGTTTCTTTGTCAGCCCAGCCTCTGTCCCTTCCATTCTTCGGGTGTTCATTGCAAAGTAAAGACCCTGCACACCTTATCCTAATTGCTAGTTCAGAGTCTGTGCAACAGGGAACACAACCAACCTCATCTGCTAACAGCTTCCTTAGAACCAGGACCAAACTGCTGACAGCTCAGTAATCTGTGGGATTCCACAGCCTATGACTGGGAGAAAATGAATGGTTCAGTCACTGATTGACTCTAATGCCCAAAGACAAGTTCCGTTTTCATCCCAATCCTTAAGGTTTAAGATGGAAATTAAAATTATATTTTCTTCAAGTACAGTGCCAAACACAGAGAGAACCCAATCCAGATTCACACAAGAACTTAGGAAGGTTAGGAAAATTGGCCAATACCAGTCATATTTCAAAATCTTTGGAAAATTTAATTTCTCAATTTGAAAACAAAAAAGTATGTATATGTAATAGTAGAGATTCTTACCAAACTGAAGGATTGACTAATTGTGGAGGGTTGACATATAGGAGATGAAGACATTATTAAACCACTAACAAATATTGCCAAACATGCCAAAATGATGTTGGGGCAGACTAGAGCATGTGATATTGACTAACCACAGAAACATAGGGATGGCATGTTTCTGACTGATGGTGCTGTGGCTCCCGAGTTCTCATCAGGTCATGGAAATCTCATGTTCACCGCTTCCTCTCTCACTTCTCAATGTACAAAGTAGAAGCTTGGGACAAAAGATCCAAACCATAGGATGCCACCCTAGATTCATAATGTATTGTTTATGTGAGCGCAAGCAGCTTAACTTCTCTGTGTCTTATTTTCCTTATCTATGGATAATAATGGATGCTTCTGTGGTGTAGTTTGCAAGAATAAAAAAATTAACTAATGCGACTTATAGGGCCTTACAGAGCATGTGCTTAACATTGTATGGGCAGAGCAGTCAACTGGGGAAACTTAAACAAATAGAGAAACATCTGGAGCACAGAAAGTACCCTCAGGATGTTTAGTACACTTGGTTTGGATGCAGAAGCATCAGAAGTGTTTTATCTTTCTAGGAGTTTCTAATAAAAATCTTATTAGTGTGTGTACATGATGTTGGCAAGTATACCATGGTGGGCACGTGTCTGGAGGTCAGAGGACAACTTTGTGGAGTCCATTCTCTCCTTCCACCTTCATGTGGGTTCCACAGAGTAAGCCCATGTTTATCAGACTTGTCTTTACCTGTGGAGCCATCTTTCCAGGTGTTCCTAAAGCTGTTCAAGACAAATGATCCTTCATCCCCAAGGAAACTGAGATCTAGAGCTGACAGACTTCACCAGGAGAAAAGATGAGACTCAGTCCTTACAGGAAACCTCCCAAGACCTTCCAGGTCACCGTAATGGACCAGTCACAGGCTGTGTGAGAAGTGTGTCTAGAGACGGTCTACAGTGTGAGATATTTCATTAAACATTCCTAAAATCACAGAAGCTTGGCCCTGATTGCCCTGAGAGCTGATACAAATACTTAGACAATGGTAGAGGTCACATAACATGTTTGCCTTCCCTTTCAAGTAAGGGCCTAAGAACCCACCTGGCCCTCCGCTATGCCTGGCAGGAGTAGGAGCTGAAAAAAGTACTTGATGCATGAACAAGTGGTAGATTTTTATAGTTCTACAGTGATGTCATTTGATAGGATTTCTTAGGGACAAGATTGACGACTCTGAAGTTGAGCTGAGGGCAGAGCGGACACTAACAAATCAGGCAGGAAAGGCCAGAAACCCATGGTAAAGGCCAGCAGAACTGGCCAGGAGAAAACATGTAGCTCCCGTTTAAGCCTTCAGTCTTTGAAGCACAGCAGATGTAAATCACATCAGGGAGCTGCAGCTCATATTTGGAGGTGGCTTTTAAAAAACCATTCACATGATTGGGCTCTCTCCCTCTGCCCTGCACCTTTGGAGCAGAGAAAGCTGTAGTTAAGTAGAGGAAGCCACCAAGAACTAAAGTGGGTGTTCTTCAGGAGATGCCAAGCAAGGCCTTCATTGGCAGGGTTCTTACCTGAGTTTATTGGGTCTCTTGCAAATACCACAGTGGGGCCTGAGGGAACGGTGTTTCTAAACTTGATATAAATTATGCATCTGAATAGAGAAGAGATCTCAGCCTTCATCACATTCTCCTGTTGTTGGCCATAGAGCCTCCTTTTCCTCCCACTCTGTCATACTCAAGTGGGACTCGTCTAAGTTCATTATTATTTGCTATGAGGTAGAGTTGAGAAGGCAGATGACATAGAGCTAACCCCATATAGGGCCTTCATAGAGTCCATTCACCCTGAACGGCTTAGAGCAGTGGTTCTCAACCTTCCTAATACTGCAGCCCTTTAATGCAGTTCCTCATGTTGTAGTGACCCCCACAATCATAACATCATTTCTGTTGCTCCCTCATAACTGCAGTTTTCCCGTGTTATGAATCGTTCTATGTTTTCTGATGGTCTTTGGGGATCGGGACCCACAGTTGAGAACGGCTGGGGCTTAGAGGCTGTCCAGCACAGACAAGGGCTGACCTTATGCAAGGCCTTCTTAGAGTCAGTGCACCCTGAGAGACGTAGACTTGCCCAGCAGAAAGAGACAAGGCTCTCGGAGTTCGATTTTACTGTCGTTTCTCTGTGTCAAGTGCTTTATTGTTATTTTTTTTCTCAATCCCACAGCAATCCTATGAAGTCAAGGAATTCCCCTACCCCACAGATAAGGACACTGAATCTCTGAGAGGCTGAAGCACTAAACC
Source organism: Alexandromys fortis (assembly GCF_014885135.2). Taxonomy (NCBI): domain Eukaryota; kingdom Metazoa; phylum Chordata; class Mammalia; order Rodentia; family Cricetidae; genus Alexandromys; species Alexandromys fortis. The sequence goes on from NW_026068016.1 coordinate 123,724, forward strand.
AGAATCCTAAAGGTCCTGTGTAATTCTCAAGCTTGAAATCAAGCTGTCCTGCAGCCTGAACTGTGGGCAGGCTGGAGGCAGCTTCTCTTCCCGCCATTCAGATTCCACACATGAAGCTCAGGGCCTGCCCTCTCCCTGACCCTGTCCATCAGAACAGGCAGGGGGTGCTGCAAATGAAGGTCTTCATGCCAAGGCGTAATCTAAGCGCTTACATAATTTAGCCCAAAGAGTCCCTCTAAGATTCCATGCTGGATGCCAGTTTCTGTCCCGAGATATGGAGTGTTAAATAAAGAAACCCCAGTTAACACCCTCTCCTGTTTCACTGCCAGAAAGGAATAAATATTCTCCAGTAGTCACAGGACAGAAGACTGGGAATGCTCTAAAACAAGGCTAATATGTTACGGTTTCAAAATTCATGTAGAAATTCTCAGCCACCTATCAGCAACAAAACAAACAAACAAAACCATTGCTTCCCAGGCACCAATAAAAGTGTGGCAACTGCATGTACCAAGGACACTCTCTGTCTTGGCCTTCCTTCTTCAAAGGCACCAAGCCAAACAGGACAGATGCTACCGTTGGAGAAACTGAGTCATCCCACATCACACAGCCAGTAACAGCAGACCCAGGACTTGAAGCCAGGCCTGATGACAGTACCCGTGCTCTTAACCATGTTCCTGTCCCCCTGGCTACACAGCCAAAGTGGTTTCTGCCGCCTGCTCAGTAACACCTCTTGTCTTGGTTTTTTTATGGGCAGAAATAGCTGGTCTAGAAATTTTGTCACCCTCTTGGGGAAAGGAGCCCTGGAAGGGACAGGTGGACTCAGCAAACACCTGATTCGTGGCTCTCTGCTACTCTCTCCCTCTGCCTTGCTAACCAGATCTCCTGACTTTCCAAGAACCTGTTTCCTTACCTCATGGTCAATCTCCACATTGTGGGGTTCTACAAGAGAATCAGAACCAAGTTTCAGGAGTGGTGCAAATGTTAGTTATTTAAACTGATCTGAGAAAAGTGGATTATAGTCCTTTCTCACACTCCAGGCTTGGTCGTCTGCAGAGTTCATGGCCACCACTTCTGCTTCCCCGCTCCCCATTGACTCCTCCTCAGTTTCCTCTCGGTGTCTGCAGTTCTCAGGCCTCGGGTGCTCACATTCTGGGGAGTTTCCGCGCTCCTTCTGACTCTGGATACAGAGTCTGCCTCTCCTTCCAATCCTGTGCTTTTAGCAGAGCTGCTGGGACACTTACAACAGCGCCCCGCCCTCCTCGAGGGGTGTGACCCGGGAGTTTAGATGGGAGTACTGACACTGAGCAACACCCAGCCTCCCGCTGGTCTTTCTCTGTTACTGGTCTTTCTCTGTTGTACACTTTCCGTGCCCCAGCGGCGCCCAGAGTGGCCCGGGGCTCCTCTGCACCTGGCCTGGGCCACAGCTCCCCTCCAGCCGGACGCTTCAAGAGCCATGAACGTGTCCTATCGCTGCCACGCATCCCCCTGGGTGGAAAATGGCTCCTCTGCGACCATGGGCAGCATGCTATTCGGCGCCGGGCTGCTGGGCAACCTGCTGGCGTTGGTGCTTCTGGTGCGCTCGGGCCTGGGGTCCTGCGGACCACGGCCGCTGCGCCCGCAACCTTCGGTCTTCTACGTACTAGTGTGTGGTTTGACAGTCACCGACTTGCTGGGCAAGTGTCTGGTCAGCCCGGTGGTTCTGGCTGCCTACGCGCAAAACCGGAGCCTACAGGAACTGCTGCCTACAGCGGGCAATCAGTTATGTCAAGCCTTTGCGTTCATCATGTCCTTCTTTGGGCTAGCCTCGACGTTACAGCTGCTGGCTATGGCGCTGGAGTGCTGGCTATCTCTGGGACACCCCTTCTTCTACCAAAGGCACATCACCCTGCGCCGGGGAGTGCTAGTGGCGCCATTAGTGGGAGCCTTCTGCTTGGCTTTCTGCGCACTTCCCTTTGCCGGCTTTGGGAAGTTTGTGCAGTACTGCCCTGGCACCTGGTGCTTCATCCAGATGGTCCACGAGAAGCGCTCGCTATCGGTTCTCGGTTTCTCTGTGCTCTACTCCAGCCTCATGGCGCTACTGGTCCTTGCTACCGTGCTGTGCAACCTGGGCGCCATGCACAACCTCTATACGATGCACCGGCGCCTGAAGCGCCACCCTCGCTGCTGCCTGAGAGACCGCACCCAGCCAGGCTCCAGTCAAGGTCTGGGGTCCCTGCATCCCCTGGAGGAGTTGGACCACCTCCTGCTGCTGGCTCTGATGACAGTGCTGTTCACTATGTGTTCCCTACCTTTCATTGTGAGTTGCTGGGCACGGAAGTTCTGGAAACTGGTCCTCTCAGTCCCGGGCCAGATGGAAAGATGGGGGTGGGAGGGATACTGCTGTAGCTCTAGGAGCTGCATCCAGTGTCGGATGCGGGGCAGTTGATTCTGGCCTCAACTCTCCAGGGGAGTGAACCTCCACAGACCTAAGATATGACACACCCCCCCCCCCATTTGTAGAGGGAGAAGAAGGAATGTCAGACAAAGGATGTTCCGAAGACATACGGGTGGTGTCTCCTGAACTCAGCAAAACCTTTTCCAATTGGCAGATGCCCCCTTCTCTCTGCTCCTGTCCGATGAGGTCTCTTGTGAGCCAAAGACCTTCGTCCTCTATTCCCCACCCCCGCACGAGCTATGCAATATTTTATTTTGTCAGATCCACCCTTTAATTTAGACGTCTTGGAAAGGGACTTCTCTGGGAGTTCCTCTCTGGACTTTGGCATAGAAGAGAAGGAAAGGGGTTAGTTCATCCTGAGAGGCTTACAAAAGTGAGCAATACACACAGATTTAGTTCTGAAAAACTCTAGGTTTGTGGCTGCTGCTGTACTACCCCCCACGGGGGTGGGGGTGGGGTTACAGCAGAGGCAGAGAAGTTACAGGAGGCCCCTTGTTTCCTTGTCTGTCTTGATGAGTTTTGTTTCTATCTTGGCCAATGAGATGGCAAAGAATCCCATTAACTTGGATCCAAATTACAAGGAGAAGATGGCAGAGGCTGAATGATGCAAAAGCTGCTGTTCCCAGATTGAAAGGAATGATTGTAATCAGATTGATGACAGACACCAAAAACCTAGAACCCCAATGAAGCTAAGCACTACTCAAATTATTAAAAAGAATTAAATTCTTCCTATTAGATATGTACTTTAAAGCTGTACCCAGTCATTGCTATTGCATCTTTAATTTCATCAGTTTCGTGTGGCAGCTCATGTTTATCTGGGGATCTGACTCCCTCTTCTGGCTCCAGAGGCACTAGGCACACATGTGGTACACAGACATACATGCAAACACAAGACCCATACACATAGAATAAGAAATAAAAATTGTGGGATATGTTGTTTTCTGGTTGTGTTAGTATCTACTGAATGTGCATTATTTGGCACAGTGCTCTATAAAACCTGAATCATTTATTCTCCAGCCCTTTACCAATAAAAATAAATTTAAAAAACTCCAGACCAGTAGTTGGAGCTCACTTATGCTGTAATGAAAGCAAAGAATAGCTAAATCCATGAGAGTTGGAAGCAGCATTTGGATGCTTTAATGTGGATAACTCAGAAAACAGTGTAAACCAGTGGAACAAACACAGCCTTTGGACACATCCATATCTCCTTATGGAATTGTGAGAATTAAAGGAACTGATATATTTAAAGACACTTTGGTAAAAAACAATTTTTAAAGTTCTGGATAAGTGTAAGCCAGACAGCATTCCTCTCAGGAACGATCATTTCCTAGAAGACCGAGGGATTGCTCAATGGCTGTTGGTCTGGGTCAAGTTTCAGCACTCACTGGCTATGGTAGTTGTTTATTTACTGGCTCTCCTCATCTGTTGAGGGATAGCCACACTAGTTCTGTGGGGTTGGCAAAGGCTAAAAATCACACACACACACACACACACACACACACACACACACACACCTATACAAGTACAGGCATGTGCATTCCATGATGCACACTTAGAGACCAGAAGGCAAGCTCAGACGTTGACCTTTACCAAACATTCTGATTGACACAGGGTCTCTTTATTTGCTGGTATGTATGCCAGACTAGCTGGCCAACAGCCTCCTGTCTTTCTGTGTTTCTGTTGCTGTGATAAACACCAAGACAAAAAGCATTTATTTCAACTTACAGTTCCACATCACAATCAATTGGAAGAAATCAAGGCAGGAACTCCAGGCAGGAACCTGGAGACAGGCACTAAAGTAGAAACCATGGAGGAGCATGGCTCACTGGCCTGTGCTTCATGACTTTCTCCACCTGCTTTCTTATATTCCTGCCCAGGGGTGGCACCACCCACAAGGGGCTGGGCCTTCCCCTATCAATCACTAATTAAGAAATGCCCAGCAGGCTTACCTACAGCCCCAGGCATTTTCCCAGCTGAGGTTTCCTCTTCTCAGATGAAGCTAGCTTCTGTCAGGTCGACAAAAACCCAACCAGGACACCCTGGGAGCACTAGGATTACAGATTTGCCTTGCCATCAACTTTATGGGATCTAGAGATTCAAACTTTGATCCCCAAGCTTTCACAGCAGGGCTTTTACCCACTGAGCCAATTCCCTAGCCCACACTGAGCAGAAAATCCCAAACGCTTCACAATCTAAATATTTTGAACGTGAATGCCATGCTGCAAGTGGAAACTCCTACAGCTGATTTCAAGTGATAGGCCGGAATCCAGACAGTATGCCTGTCTCCGACTACAGGTGTGGAGGACAAACATCTCATGAAAATGGTGGCTATGGAGGGCTGTGTTCTACAACAGTGTATTGTGGGATGTACATATTTCACATTCTGGGGGGAAACAAAAACCCATCTAGTCCCAAACAATTTGGAATAGGGGTACCTTTGTGTGTGTGTGTGTGTGTGTGTGTGTGTGTGTGTGTGTGTGTGTGCCAGCACCACAGAACCCAGTGTCTTGCCTCAGTATTGTTACTAATTTTGGTTCTCATTTATTATTATATTTCCTGGTGACTATAGCAAATTAATCAGGAAGTATAATCTCCTTAGGAGATGGCGTGGTAGTCTAAGGCAGCAGTTCTCAAAATTTTTATGGTCTAGGGACCTCTTAATACCCTTAAAAATTACTAAGGACCCATACAACTTGTATTTAAATGGATAGTGTCTGAATCTGTATCAATAACATTATATAGTAAACCTAGGAGTTGCAGGGTTTGAGGAGATGGCTTAGTTGGTAAAGTGCTTGTCATGCAAATGTGAGGACCTGAGTTCAAATCCCCAACAACCATGTAAAATACCACCAAGTTGGCTACAGAAACATCTTTTCAATGACTCCTAAACTCATATAAGGACACTCCTTCAAATTAATGCTCTTTTATATTTAAAAAATTTTATTTTTTTAATGATGTGTATATATGGGCACATGGTGTGTGCACATGATTTCTGCAGAAACCAGAAGAGGGCATTGGAACTCTTGAAGCTGGGGTCACTGGCAGTTGTACCACATGGGTGCTCAAACTGGACTTGGGTTCTCTGAAGGAGCAATAAATACTCTTAGCCTTCTCTCCAGGCTCCATATGGATGCTTTTAATGTAAATTACATGGATGTACAATTGCCAGTTATAGAATAATTTACTTCTAGGGCTGGAGAGATGGCTCAGTGGTTAAGAGCATTGCCTGCTCTTCCAAAGGTCCTGAGTTCAATTCCCGGCAACCACATGGTGGCTCACAACCATCTGGAATGAAGTCTGGTGCCCTCTTCTGGCTGCAGACATACACACAGACAGAATATTGTATACATAATAAATAAATAAATAAATAAATAAATAAATAAATAAATAAAAAAGAATAATTTACTTCTAATAACAACTGCAAGGACCTGAATAATAATGGCAGATTACTCGCCCAGGATTCGTGTGAAGTTCTGGGTTCAACCCAAGCATTGCATAAAAAATATGTAAAATAAGAGATAATCTAGTAGGATTGACATGGGTAAGTACTGCATAGGAAGAAAATAGTTTAGTCTGGCAAGATGGTCCAGCAGGTAAAGGCGCTTGCTGCCAAGCCTGATGACCTCAGTTCTAGTCCCAGACCACGCGTGATGGAAGGAGAGCACCAGCTCCCACAAGTTAGCCTCTGTCTTTCACATGTACGCTATGGTGCTACAATCCTAAATACGCAAAATAAATATATGTCTAATTTAAAAGGATAAAATGGTTTGTTTTAATTATACAACTATCATTCATTACCAAACGTTCTTGCATGATTGCAATTTTGGTTGAAGTTACATTCCATCAAACTCCTCTCTGAGGAGAAAACTAACAAGCATAAGACAGACACATCTGTGAACTGTTTGTTTCTAAATTAACCTAAGCTTGTGGTCCGTGTCATAGCCATACAGTATGTATCTGATACCTACCTCATCTGACACACTCTGTAACTCAGTGACATACAAAATGAGGAAAACATCCTGGTGCAGGCACAAGTTACAAGGGAAGAATAATAATTAAGGCTAAAGGAGAGTGTAGCAGAGGAAATGGGCAACTCCTAGTTAAGAAGATAATATGCTAATGTGAGATTCCCATCTGTATGCTGTGAATATGTTTTAGAGAGAGAGGCTTACTGGTAAGGGTTCGGCATCTTTCTCCTTCTGAAGCTACATGGTATCTTTCCTTGACTTTACCTACTCTCTCTATATCTCTTCCAGCCTGGCTATATTCTGTCCTGCTATAGGCCAAAGCAGCTTCTTTATTAACCAATGATAATAAAGCATATTCACAGCATACAGAGTGGAATCCCACGTCAATACACAAGCTAATTATCCAGTGTTTATTATATAGCAGACCTATTCCTGAAGCTCTCTTCACACCTTTTCATTCCACCGTCAGAAGAATCCTGGAAAGCAGGCACAACAAACTTATTTTTATAAAAATAAGAAAACCATATTTTCCCTGAAGCCACACATCTGAAGAGAGGACTCCAACCCAGATGTGTAGACCTTTAGCCAGTGGCTCAAAGAGGCTCCAACAATGTGTCATATTTGAAGTCAATTTGAAGGACAGCATGGTTTGGCTATTTAATCCATTTCCAGACTTGTCAAGTGGATATAATGACTGTTTTTACTCATAAGCCTTTTCTGGGGAGAAAATGAACATTTCAAAAGACATAGAACAATGTCAGGTAGTTAAAGGCTCTAAGTGGTCACCAACCTTTGTTATTGCTGTTGGCATTATGAAGCAAGAATGAGGAGAGAGTCTGCCTATCAGCAACAGATGAGGCCAATGTCAGGCATCTTCCGTATGCACTGGACTGAAGTAGCCATGACCACTGAAATGCTATAGAGAAGAGAGTCAAAAGCTGAGGAGATTGATTCTAGGAGTGTGTGCCTTCTCTAAGAGATGTTCCTGGGTGACCTTGAGTACTCTTAGCCACAGTTTACCCTACTAATACTGGATTTAAGTAGTTGCTGCCCCATTAGTGCCAATGTGTTTCATTATGGATTTAGATTCTCAGTAGGCATGGGAAATCTAATGCCAAAAGAAAAGGTATCTGGCCTCAGAATGGTGGTCTGGGGTTGTGCTGATTTAGGCAGTAACATGACCTAAATGGTAGGGAGATTCATGATTCGAGGCACTTTGCAGAGCTCTGAGGAAACCACAGAGACACAAGGTAAGATCAAAGCATAGGAAGTGGCTGGGCAAAGGTAAGAAGGTAGCTATCTTTGGGCATGCCCCCTCCCCCATCTTATATAGAATCTATCTTAATAAAAGGAAAAATTTCTAACTGTTTGGCAGGGGTGCACACTTTTAATTCCAGCACTCAGGAGACATAGGCAGGCAGATCTCTGTGAGTTCGAAACCAGGCTGTTCTACAAAGAGAGTTCCAAGACAGCCAGAGCTACTCAGAGAAACAATTTACATGAGGTGACCAGTTCTTTCATCTGGTCACCTCATGTCTTTTTATCACCATAGTTTCTGTCTTTTTACTTCTGTTCACAGTTCCATTTCTTGGTGTGTCCATACGTGCAGCAATTACTTCTAAATAAACTATTAAGAATGGACAGAGAGCTGGAAGCTAAACAAAGTATTCATGTAAGGACATTAGTTAAAGAACCTGTCTGTGGAAGCCTGGTGGTGTCTTCATAATCTGACAGCATCCTGGAGAACCAAGAGCAGAATTCAGAACAATCTTGAGAGAGTCAGTTAGATGGATGTCCCAGATGACCTCAGTTTCCCCACTTCTCAGGCTCCTCACCCACATCTACAGGTTGTCGTGTGAGAATTCCAGGCTAAGATAAGCAAAGTAAGAAAATCCGTTCCTTCCATCGGCCTTCTATGTCCTTATCTGTGTAATGGTTTTGGGTTTTTGTTTGTTTTTCTCCCCCAACAGTATCGTGCTTATTATGGAGCCTTTAAACTTGTCCACAAAACTGAAGGAGACTCAGAAGACCTCCGGGCCCTGCGTTTTCTGTCTGTGATTTCAATCGTGGACCCCTGGATTTTCATCATTTTCAGAACTTCAGTATTCCGGATGTTATTTCACAAGATTTTTGTAAGACCTCTGAGCTACAGAAACTGGCACAGCCATTCCTGCCAAAAATCCAAGATGGAGTCATCTTTGTGAGGGCTCTGCAGCTCTGGTAAGAGAGAACATGCCACACACTCAAAGAACCTTGATTGGAAAAAAAAAAAAAAAACCCTACAATTTAAATCCTTAACATTATCTCTCATGGGGAGCTGGAGAGATGGCTCAGCACTTAAGAGCATGCACTTCTCTTCCAGGGGACCTGGGTTTGATTCCCAGCACCCATTCAGAGGGCTCACAACTGTCTATAGCTCCAGCTCTAGGGGAGTCTGACGCCTCTGGCCTCCCTGGGCACCTGCACTCGTGTGCATATAACCACACAGAGACACAAGCACACACACACAGAGACACAGACACACATACCATTAAAAATAATAAAAGTAAATTTACAAATATCTCCCAAAACTAAAACATGTATTTTCAGAAGTATCTAATTTAACAATATGTTGTCAATTTGTATCCATAAACCGTATTTTGGTCCAGTTTAAAATGTACTAATAACAATAATTCAATGTGTATGTTGTAAACAATGTTAAAAGTATTATAGCAATGGCATTAATTGTTCCAACATTTGTATCTGGTGGCCCTAAATTTTTAGAGACCTATGGATTTTTATTTAAATGCAGTAGAAACATCACTGTCTGTTTATAATTATGTGGTAGGTATTCTTAAACAAACCTAGCAACAGCTCACATTGGTTTTTTCCTGTTAAAACTTATTTAATATCATAATTGCTCTTGTTTTTTATTTTGTTTGGTTCTGGTTTTTGTTTGTTTTTGTGAAATGACCTAAGAATAATCTGAATTATAGATGCTGTTCAGAGAAGTGAGTCGGGAAACCAGAACAGGCCAGGCATTTGGGGAGACCTCAGGGAGCTCACTGGCCTCCGGTGAAGATGGACAACTCTTGTGAAGTATGTATGAGGCAAGATGTAACTAAAACCCACACAACTCAAAATGGAGAAAAGAAAACTGATCTTCTGAAGTCTGGTCTCTTGTGGATGGAGGCAGAGATGTCAGTGGGAATCGATAATGTAGGTGTTGACTCTAAATTTTTCAATTCATGAAAACTCAGTGACGGATTCTTTGGAGGAAAGGATCCATTTCTTGGGAAAACTCTGGAATGTGACTTACCAGAGAGCTATATTATTTACCATTTCAGCTGTGTGAACTCACAGGGCATTTAGCACTGTAAGAGGCCCACTCAGGACTAAGCCTCTGTGGAGAGTTGGCGATGGACCTTACACTTGCCTATTACAGCTTCATTCTGTTTGTAGAGACAATGAGATGAGGCTCCTATGTGTAGCGCTTGCAGAACCAGAGCAAAGCACAGCCCAGAACACGATGGAACACTTTGATTACACATGAGTTTACACAGGTCAGCAACACTATGGCCGAAAGAGAAAGTGGGGGATGTCCCTGCAGTAGGATTGAAGCTTCTAAGTCCAGTTCACAACAAGAACTTCCACTTCGGTAACATAGAGAGTTTTCACATCCCTGTGCATCCTGAACACTCCGACTCTGAGACGGTCTCAAGGCCTCCAGCGGCAGTCCCTTCCAGAGACAAGAGGAGCTTGCATCTTTCCAGCTCAGCAGAAAACCCCCTCTTCTCGCCTCTGGTTTTTATGAGATCTCAGAGATGATATGACTGTGTGTGTGCATATATATGTATATATGTATGTATACATATGAATATACATATACTATACATATATATAATTTATAGCAAAACTGTGAAAAAGCCAAATTAGGGATATAGGAAGTATAATTTGAAAGTATAACACAATGAAAAATACAGTTGGTTTTGGTTTGGCTTTCATTTCTATGTTAAATGTGAATGATGCCTTTTTTTTTTTTAGCTGACGAAGTGCAGCTTTTTTGTGTCCTACTGTATGCTAGAACAATTGTCCAGATGATGTAATAAAGTTCCAGGTGAATAAATAAATGTAATTTTATGATATTTTGCGGAGGAAATTGTTTTTTAAAAAATAAAAGTCAAACATCTTGTTTTTTTATGAGCAAACAATTTCCAGCAGTATTTCAATCTCTATCTATGCAAGTGTGAATTTTCTTAAGTCCTATTGGCACTTACATTACCTTAAACAAAATTTCCTAGGCTTATCCAAGAGCCTAGTGTTCCTATTTGGTTTACATGAAATGCTGAGAAACTGCTCTGGTGAAATCCATGTCCAGTTTCAGTCCACTGTGCTGGGATCCTCACTGATTTATCATTAATTTATTTTATCATCTACACAGACCTCATGCCTAGCAATTGGTTAGGTGCGAGTTACTCATTGTCCACTAGAGGGAGACAAGACTGTAATGGTTGTAACAAAATTCTCAACAGTAAATGAGAATGCTGTGCCAAGACATCCCCAGAAGGGCCACACGGAGGCCTGTCCAAAGAACTTCACAGGGAACAGATGTTTCCTAAAAACCCTGAAAATGGGTAGACATGCCAACCCCAACTGAAAACTGCAAAGCACACTCAAAGACAGTCCACAGAAGCGGGAACACATACATATACTTCAGAAATGTAGAAAAACATTTAGCCTAACCAAAGAATTGAAAAAGGTGAATTAAATGATGGAGGACCAAGCAAAAAACATTGTGACTTGCAAAATTCAGAAGATCATTGAAATGTAAATATTCACAGTCCTCCAGTAAGTTTGTAAATTACTACACTCTTTCTTGGTAGCAGCCTTACTAAATGACAAGGAACCGAGAAGATCTAGAGGACCAGTGTTGGCAGAGGTTTCTGTTCTGCCCAGTCCTACAATAAACACAAAGAAACTATATTATTTGCAATACTTTTTGGCCAATAACTTAAGCATATTGCTTGATAGTTCTTATATCCTAAACTAACCCATCTCCATTAATCTGCGCATCACCACAAGGTCATGGCCTACCTGCAAAGTTTTGGCAGGCTCCAGCAGAGGTGTCTGTCTTCTGCAGCAGCTACAAGGCTTCTCCTTAACTCCACATACTCTCTAGATAGATAGATAGATAGATAGATAGATAGATAGATAGATAGATAGATAGATCGATCTTCCAGCCTGGCTATATTGTGTTAAGCCATTGGCTGAAAACAGCTTCTTTATTAACCAATGAAAGCAACACATATACAGAAAAACTTCCCACAGTATTTCCAATCTGGAATTGTGCTCCAAAAGAAGAAATAGAGATACTGACAGAATTATACTGAAAAAAAACTATAGCCTTTACTTTATGTAACAAAAAAATAAAACTGTCAGAATAAGGACCAAACAAAACTTCAAATATGCCTTAATTTACATATACTATATTCACTAAGCATATAACTATTTTAAAGTTTATTTCAACTAGCATAAGCACTAAGAATAAAATTTACCACATAACAATAATGATAAAATCAAGATACAAACTACTATAAATATGTATACACACACACAAATACCTTGCAAAAATAAATCAAAGAAACCATGAACCATAGTTGCTCTTGTCCATGGACATTTCCCCATGACTCTTTATGTTTTCTGAGATTTGAGACAGTAAGTATTTCTTTTATGTGGACGTATTTTTGAAAAGCTCTCTAGGACTAGACTGAGAAAATAAGAGGAAAGGCACCAAGACTGAGTTTTGGATCTGAAGGACCAGAATCCAGAGGTGTGCAAGCACAAGCAAGGGCGACCTATCTAGGACCAGTAGCTTCATTTGGCAGAAATATGCAACTTCAGACCTAAACCCGAAGGAGAAGAGGCTGAAAGAGTGGCAGGTTTCATACCATGAAGTAATGGGTGGGTCAGCAGTAGGGTTTGGTGTTCTAGGAGACTGTGGTTGCTAACTACTGGAGGCTATGGTGTGGGGGCAATCTGATGAAGTTGGGGTGGACTATTAATGGGGCAGACAGGGGCATGAGAATAGTTGTGTCAAGCCTGGGACAATTCTCTGTACCCATTCTCAGTAGTGGACCCTAGCTCCCAGCTAAGAAAATAAATGAGTTTAAAATGGCCTGGCCCTGGATTTCCCTGCTTTGCATCCCACCTGATCAGAGGAAGAGGAATTTTTATGGTGTGTGTGTGTGTTTGTGTGTGTGTGTGTGTTTTGTTTTACTTGAAGAGGGACACAGAAACTCTGTATGTGAAGGCCTAGAGAAGCCCAGCTGCAAGAGTCCCCTCAAAAGATAAAAATGAATTAAAGGATCAGTCTGTTTGGTCTTCAAATGTGAACAAAAATTAATGTTAGACACAGCAGAATTCAAGTCATTAAGTGTTAATGGTTCAAAGTCACTATTTGGCTATAGGATAGATCCAGTAGAATTACATCACAGCATGGTAGTTTTTGAACAAGCAGCATGCCATCAATATACAAAGAGTAGAGTATAGAAACATGATATCAAGTGTTACTACCATCACACATCAGGAAGAGGCAGGCAAGATGGAACTGGGTTCAGACAGCAGGAAGAGAGGAAATAACTGCTCAGGGGCTTAGGAGGCAGAGCTCCTGGGATCCCACGGTGACTCCTTAGGGAATCCCACCATGTGATTTGGGGGCTGTGTCCTTTCAGTTCCATTGCAGTTCACCACTTTCTGTCTGAGTTTCAGTGCTCACATAAACCAGGTAGGAAAACGAGAAACGTTCTGAAAATAGTGTTTTTCTCTCCCCTCTACATTCCCAGTTTTCCTGGACAATAGGTTACAGATCCTTATTGAGATTACTATAAATTTTAACATACCCTACCCAGCAGGGTTAAGAAAAGCTAATTGTCTTTGCTACTCTCTGTTGCTGTGATTAAATACTCTTACACAAGCAATATTTAAGAAAGAAAAGTTTACTTTGTTTTATAGCTGCAAGGAACTTCATCAAGGGAAGTCAAGAGCAGGAGTTTGAGAGCTGGTTGCACTGTGACTGGAATCAGGGAGCAGATGGTGCTCATACCCAGGTCATTTCCTCCCTCTTATTCAGTCCAGTATGTCGGTCACCCATAGTGAAGTGTGTCTCCCCACTTAACTAGCCAAATCAAAATAGTCCCTCACAGGTGTGCCCAGAGGCTATTGATTTACATAATAGAGCAAATACCCTAATAATCTTCCATGGGTGTACCTAGGGACATTTCTCCTAGGTGATTCCAGGTGCTGTTGAGTTGACAACACTAACCACCATGCTACTATGAAGATTATTCATTTAGTCACAGCTAAAAAGCCTACTTGCCAGGTATTCCTGGAACTCCAGGAAAATAGAAATTTTGTAAACATCAAAACCTGAACAACCTCCATACTCACCAGCCAGGCACACTAGATTGACTTCTCAAAGTGTGGTCCTGACAAGCAATAGAAGCTTCTCCACCTTAAAATTAGTAGGAATGAAAATTCTGGGTCCCACCTTAGATCTACTGAGTCTGATCTTTGGATGAGGCCAGCCACCTTCTCTGATTGGAACTGCCTTGAAAGAATGACTTTCTCTTCTCAGAATGGAAGACAGCTCTCTTCTAGACAGAGGAAAGCTAAGTTCATAGTTAAATGAGGTTTGGTGATTGGGGCTTCCTCTCCCTGCTTTTCACAACTGCCTAACTGGGTTAAAGACATCATCAGGTCTCATCTGTTATTGGTTAAGGGGAACATCCAATTTTTGAGACAACTGAGGATTCAGAAATCAGTCTAGTCTTAGAAACCATCACAAAGCAGGTATCTAGGATTTATCATGTCTCCTAGCAAAGAATGCACAAACTCAAAAGGCTTTGTTTTGTTGTTATCTCTATTACTGGAGTCCTAAAACTAAGGATAATCAAGCATCATCAAGAAAAACAAGAAATATCTTTTCAGTCAAGCTCATAAAATATCTTGATGGTTTCATACTTAGGATCCAGAAGTAGGAGGCAAAGAGAGAGAACTGGAAATGGCTGAGGCCTTTGAAACCTCAAAACCCATCCCTAGGATGCACCTCCTCCACAAGGCCACATCTCCTAATCCTTCCCAAACAATTCCACCAACTGGGACCAAGTATTCAAGCACATGGGCCTATGGGCCATTCTCATTCAAACCACTACAAAGGTATAATTTGAAAACAACAAAGCCTCAAATCATAAATAATTTATAATTACCCTAGTACTATACTGAACAGACAACTGAGCAAACAATGAAGCCACTACCCTGCCTACATCAATTTAGTATTGGTGCAACAGGCCTCACACCTTAGCACAAATGTCACCATGATGAAAGAACCATTCAGGTCTTGAAATCAAGTAAATAGACAGCAACACCTGCCAAAATGAGAAAAAAGACATAATCCACCAAAGTCCCATGATTCTGGGAAAGTCTCTAAATGTATTAACCTAACTTTTTGGCTTCTGTAGTTCTGCTTCTGGCTAACAAGTATTGCTAATGAGGTGTGTCAACGCGGGATGTAATTTTTGTTCTTAAAAGTTTACCCTGAGACAGTCTCACATGACACTGGGACCCCAGACACCAAGGGTATTATTGTCTGGCTAATAAAGACTTTTTATTGCTTTGAACCCATGTCCAAGTAGTCTTCTCTGACATATATCTCACAGTATTTCTAGAGGCTCCAGCAAGATCGCCAGAGACCAGACCTGGAGCAACTGGAGGTCTCAGAGCCCCTTGGAACTGGGAAGAATGTGATGGTCAAGGAACTCCTAGGAGGTGCACAACCTGAGACATTCTAGGATCCCGGTATTTCCTCTGATGTATTGCTGCCTAATGCTTCTGAGGAATCAGACACCTCCACCCCTAAAAGGGAACAAACTGAAAGTCACCTGGCCTGTCACCTCTAGAGAGAAGTCTGGTTAAGGCACCTTCTGTTTAGAACACAAAGGAGAGGCTAGTGGTGGGGATCCATGTCTGGAATCTGGGTGAGACTTCATCAGACTCCCCTGGCTTGTTCAGGTACATGACTGCGTAGTAGCCACCCCTAGTTGTTTTTACTCTGCATCTCTCTATATGTTTCTATCAGTTCTGTTGACTGGAGAAAACAAGATAAGATGAAGGAAGAGTGAATTTTCCTGGGACCACAGCAGCTGCTGGAATAACACACAATTTCTTGTAGACTTGTGGTCCACACTGAGTCACTCATGCTGTGCTCCCCTTCCTAAGCAACCCCAGCTTCAGGCAGCAACTGTGGCTCCTAGGCAGTTGCTGCTGTTGTTATGGTAATGCTAGCAGTAGGGGCTCCCGAGAGGAATGGAGGGTGATGGCCATGGGCCTAAAGGTAGTTCTGTCGTGGGAGATGTTTCTGTAATAGAAAACTCTGAACCTTCTGTGAAATCAATTGACCATCTTTTGGAGCCAGGTGGTCCCGTGACAGTTCAGGCCATCTGGAACATAGTCAGTGGGAAACCCCCAAAATCCCAACCAGTTTCTTGTATTGACTAGTGGCTTTCTCCGGTGTGAGACCCCCCAAGCTCCCAGCTTAAAACCTGTGCACTCTTGGCTTGTCCAGGTCACATGGAGAAACCCCTAACCTCTGCCAGTTCTCTCAGTCCTGAGAGAGGGACATTTACTTCCCCATCTTGTTCCCTGAGCACAAGCTCGGGACTCTGACTACTGCGTCACTTGCCCCACGTGTGTACTTCTCCCCCACTGCACCCTGCCGCTTGAGCTAAGCAGCCAGGTGTGCCCTGGGTTTATGTCCTTTATCAGTCAGTGATCTTACCCCAACAATGACCAAGGTAATGAGTGTATAATCTACTGGCCTGGTCTGTCACCTGGTACCCTGCCCCTCTAAGAGACAAGTCCAGCCCACTCCCAACCTGCCACCCCCTCCCCTTTCACTGAGTTAGGCAGATCTCCAGCCTCCTCTCTAGCCTGGTCTCTCTTTTTCTGTCCCTCTTCTGAAAATGTAACTGCTTCTCTCTCCCTCTCTCACTCCATCCTTCTCTCTCTCTCTCTCTCTCTCTCTCTCTCTCTCTCTCTCTCTCTCTCTC
>NW_026068016.1:140248-191725 GCF_014885135.2 Alexandromys fortis
CCCTCCCTCCCTCTCTCTCCTCTCCATTCCTCTCCCACTTTCCCCCTTCCCCTTCCCTTTGCCCTCTATAACCCACTAAATAAACTCTCTACTCAAACTCTCTCTCTGCATGGCATATCTATCTGTCTCTTGCCCACCACTGCCCAGCAGCGGCCCACAGGCGACCCGCTGTCACCACCCCCACACACACACACACCGTGGGACTGACCTCCCAGTCCCCATGTCTTTATAAATGATTACCATGAGGCTCTGGCAATTTTTGCCAGACCCTTTTAGGACTAAAGGCAACTGCTACAAAATAATTGCTTTCATCATATAATTGGCCCAGATATCAGAAAAAGAACTTCAGAAGTTAGAAGGATTTGCCAGTATGAACTGGTCCCAATTATTGGAAATTGCTCAAAAGGTTTACAATAACCATGAATCTGTAAAACCCCCAAAACAAAACAAAAGATAAAAGAAGCCTCATAGAGGGAAGCCAGAGACACCGGGAAAGAAAGAAGGAAAAAAAAAGGATGCCCCATCCTACATAAATGATTATAAAGAGGGTCCTTGTCCAGGCACTGGGACCCTAAAGAAGGCCAGCGGCCTATCTATCCAGAAGACTCGCTTCTGCCTAGTGGCTGGCTTGTTTGTGGGCAGTTGCCAATACCACCATGGTAGTAAACAAACTGACTTTGGACCAGGAACTGTTCCCAACAACCTCACAGTCTACAATGAACCTCCTGAGGGGGACCCCAGAGAGGCAAATGTGTAACGGCCAAATAACACATTATCAAGCACTTCTCTTGGGCCAGCCCTGTATCTGATTCTACAAAACTTTAGCTATCAGCCTGCTGCCAGACACCCAAAAGAGCCACTTAACGACAGCAGCCCAGTTAGTGTCATCAGACTCCACCAACCAGATGGGGGAAACAGCAGTGGATGCACACAGGCCCGGTACTAACCCGGGAAAAGGAGATGTGGTCCAGACCCTTTCTGGCCCCAGTCCCTCCAGTTCCGACCAGCAGGAGCTAGCCGCTTAGCTTCTCCAGGCATGCTCTGGCCATTCAGAAACACTCACAGCTGTGGTGAAAGATGGAAGGAGCAGCTTCAGCTCTCATCCCAAGCAGAGCCCCAGCCCTGGCTCCTGCTCCTTCACCCACCCGCCCCCCTTCCCCCCCTCCCCCCGCAGCTGTGGCTGCTGCACCCTCCACTCCACTCTGCGGCTGCCTGGAGACTTCAGCCTCCACCCAGAGGCCGCTGCAGCTGGAGGCTATACTTCCTGAACGTGACTGTGGCAGACCTGAGGAGGTACTAACTACATAAGAGCAGTTTTGTTCAAGATGGAATCAGGTGTGCTGGGGCGGCAATTGCTACCCGGTCCCCAGCGACTACAGCACAAAGGGCTAGCTTCTGATTTTAAGCCAGGCACTTCACTGGCGGAAGGGCTAAGCCATCACTAAGTACACGAATAGATGGTATGCATTAGCCACTGCCGATTTCCACGACCCCCGATAGAGAAGGGGTTCCTTAACTCAGCCCGAACTGACACAGGAAGAAACTAAGTGGACAAAAAGGAAAGAGGCCAAACAGGAAGGAGGCCAATGATGGTTCTTGCCGAATGAGAGAGCCATACTCTCTGCAGTACTGGAAGATTTAAAAAAAAAAAAAATCCTAGATTTGGGTTGCCTCTCTCCCCGGGGTGACAATGGCCCTGCCTTCATGACCAAAGTTTCCCTAAATCTGGCAAAAAATCATTGAAAAAAGATTTGCCTAGAAGTTACAAAGCTCTGGATGGGTAAAGTATAAATGTCGCTGAGACCAGTGAAAACTGGGCGAACCATCTACCTTTTGCGCTCTTGAGGGCCAGGCGCACCCAAATTGAGATGCTCATAAGGCAAAAATTACTAGCTGTTTTCTCCTCAAGTCCTTACACGCCCTGCCACAGACCCAGAGGACTATTCACCAGGCTAAAACCTGCTTCTGTCTGAGCCTGCCCACAGCTTCCAGCCTGGCGACCTCACCAATGTGGAAAGGTTCATAATCTGTAATCCTGCCACCCCTACAGCAGTGGAGGTCCTCAGGGTCACCCTGTTGACCCACCACTCCAGCTAAAGGAGGCTACAAATGGGCCGTCACCAGATTCTCCCACCCCTAAAGATAAGACTGATGCTGTCCCTAGACTTAACAGTTTTCCCATTTGTCTTTTTGCCCTCCCTGTCGGAAAGGCCCCAAATCCCCATCAGTCTGAGACTGGAACCGGGAAGCCCAAAGCTAATCAGAGCTCCACTTCCAACCCTGACAGCTGTAAATGGGACCAACCTAAGCTCACCCTGGGGCATCTCCAGGGGAAGGATGCCTGTTAATGTCACCAAGATACCCCCCCCCCATGGTTCCGCCTGGGCAGATAGATCTCTGTAGCTACACCCAGCAGGTTAATTCCAGGAGTGACAGCCAAATGCCTTTTCAGACCCAAGAGACTACCTAGCTCACTTTAGCTACCAGCTTAACCAGTGTGAGTCTTCTGAATTGTTTGCACTGGAGGAAACCTCATTCCTCTTCACCCTTGTGTATGTTCCAGCACAAGGGGTCATCTGTAATGGTGAAGAGGGCAGGAACAGCCTAAATCTAAATTCCGGGCCCTTCCCATGCACAGCGAGCCTTCCCCGCTTTCATTTCTCCATTAGTGGGGGCAGTAGTTGAGACTTCAACCCTAGTTATAGGCGATAAAGACACAGAGAAGCTCAGTGCTCGAAAAGACACGGACGCAGGCCGTCTTGAAGATCCTGCTTCCCATCTGCAAGCCCAGTGAGATTCTTTAGACGAGGTTGCTCTTCAGAATGAAGAGGATTGGACCTCCTCTTTATAAAAGAGGGAGGCCTCTGTGTGGTGCTGGGAGAAACTCGTTGCTTCTATGCCAACCAATCAGAGATAATTAGAGAAAGTTTAGCTATGCTCAGAAATAGCCTTCAGGAAAGAGAAAGGAGATGCCATCTTTGTTCTCCTGGTACCCTTGGCTAACTTTTGCTTCTAGCCCTCACTACAGGAGCCTTGTTGCTCAACTGCCTACCATGTAAAACAGACATAAGTTCTGTTAGACTGCTGGTGCTAAGGAGATGATGTACACCCCCCCCCCCCGGGGCCCAGATGAGCCATGGTTTGATTCATATCCATAGAACCCTAGACTGTAGCAAAACTGACGCCATGATGAAGGAACCATCCAGGCCTTGGAACGCAGCAATTAGGGCGTACCACCTGGCAGAAAGAGAACAAAGGCCTACTCCCATCAAAGCCCATAGTTCTGGGAGTCTCCAAATGTACCAACCTTGCTTTTGGCTTCTGTAGTTCTGCTTCTGGCTCACTGTTCTTGCTAACTGGGTGTTTCAACCCAGGATGTGTTTTATTTTTTCCTTTTTTATTGATTTTTATTGAATTCTACATTTTTCTCGGCTCCCATCCCTGCCTCTCTTCCCTCCCCCCTTCAGCCCTCCCCAAAAGTCCCCATGCTCCAAATTTACTCAGGAGATCTTGTCCTTTTCTACTTCCCATGTAGATTAGATCTATGTAAGTCTCTCTTAGTATCCTCATTGTTGTCTAAGTTCTTTGGGGTTGTGATCTGTAGATTGGTTTTCTTTGCTTTATTTTAAAAACCACCTATGAGTGAGTACTTGTGATGATTGTCTTTCTGTGTCTGGCTTACCTCACTCAAAATAATGTTTTCTAGCTCCATCCATTTTCCTGCAAAATTCAAGGTGTCGTTATTTTTTTTCTGCTGTGTAGTACTCCATTGTGTAAATATACCACATTTTCCTTATCCATTCTTTGGTCGAGAGGAATTTAAGTTGCTTCCATGTTCTGGCTATGGCAAACAATGCTGTTATGAATATAGTTGAGCACATACCCTTGTGGCACGATTGAGCATCCTTTGGATATATATTCAAAAGTGATATTGCTGGGTCTTGAGGAGGGTTGTTTCGTAATTTCTGAGAAATCACCACACTGAAATCTAAAGGGACTGTAGCAGCTTGCATTCTCACCAGCAATGCAGAAGTGTTCCCTTTTCCCCACAACCTCTCCAGCATAAGTTGTCATCAGTGTTTTTGATCTTGGCCATTCTTACAGCTGTTTTGATTTGCATTTCTATGATGACTAAGGATGCTGAACATTTCCTTAAGTGTCTTTCAGCCATTTCAGATTCCTCTGTTGAGAGTTCCCTGTTTAGGTCTGTACTCCATTTTTTATTGCATTAATTGTTCATTTGATTACCAATTTCTTGAGTTCTTTGTGTATTTTGGAGATCAGACCTCAGTTAGGGGTTAGTGAAGATCTTTTCCCATTCTGTAGGCTGTTGTTTTGTCTTGTTGACCATGTCCTTTGCTTTACAGAAGCTTTTCAGTCTCAGAAGGTCCCATTTATTAATTGTTTCTCTCAGTGTCTGTTCTGCTGGGGTTATATTTAGCAAGCGGTCTCCTGTGCCAATGCGTCCAAGTGTACTTACCACTTTCTCATCTATAAGGTTCAGTGTGACTGGCTTTATGTTGAGGTCTTTGAGCCATTTGGACTTGAGTTTTGTGCACAGTGATAGATATGGGTCTATTTTCATTCTTCTACATGTTGATATCCAGTTATGCCAGCACCATTTGTTAAATATGCTTTTCTTTTTTCCATTTGACTTTTTTTGCTTCTTTGTCAATGTGGTTTTTGTGCTTAAAAACCCACCCTAAGAAAGGCTTGGGACTACACTTAGATCTCAGATGCTGGAAGCAAAGACCTGTATTTTGAGAGCTGTATTTTGTTTATAGCCATCTTAAGTCCACAAGTTAAGTAAAATATTCACCTCTGTCACCTCTGCAGGGCTAGTTCTGGACCTAGGAAATTAACCTAATATCTTATGTCCTTGTGAGACCTGCAGGCTCCAGGCTTTAGAAGCAATTACCATTTCCTTTGTTAGTTAATATCTCTTTCTCTCAGCCAGAGACTCTTCCAGACCTGTTGAACTTTTCCACATTGGGTTTCATGGTCTAAGTTGATAAGGACGACTGACAAGGTCTCTTCCTCAAGAGGGCACCAGATCTCATTACAGATGGTTGTGAGCCACCATGTGGTTGGTGGGAACTGAACTCGGAACTTTGGATGAGCAAGCAGTGCTCTTAGCCATTTAGCCATCTCTCCAGCCTGATGGAAGAAATTTCCACAAATCCATATCTATTTGTTTCCTGGTGATTAAAAGTGAACTAGACAATGAGAGATGCCGGACATCACTGCAGGTCTCTTCCTGCTAAATCTGGTTCATGGATTAATTCCTGGGCTGCTTGATGTGATGGAAATTTGTATTCCTGACATTCTCTGGAGGTGCTTTCCTCCCACCAACATTTGCATTCCTGGTTGTGCTGGTTTGAATGGGACTAGCCCCCAGAGACTCATAGATTTGAATGTTTGGTCACCAGTGGCACTATTCAGAGGTGTGGCCTTGTTGGAGGAAGTGTGTCACTAGCAGTGGGCTTTGAGGGTTCAAATGCTCAAGCGAGGTCCAGTGTCTCTGCTGTCTTGCTGCTGTCTGTGGCATCCTGATGTAGGGCTCTCGGCTATCTCTCCAGCACCATCTCTGTCTGCACGTCACTGTGCTTCCCACCATAACAATAATGGACTAAATCTCTGAAGCTGTAAGCCAGCCCCAATTAAATGCTTTCCTTTATAAGAGTTGCCATTGCCGGGGTGTCTCTTCACAGTGATAGAAAACTAAGACTAGTTTACTAGATCTGATCTTGAACAATTCTGCTATAGGAAATCCTACAGCTGTAGTTACCCGCCCACGGGGGCATGGCCTCTTATGCTATTTATGTCCATGTAGAGCATGCATCTGCCCTCTTTTCCTGCTGCAGGATTTGGCTTCTGTTCTCCATTCCCGCAGAGGATTCTGATTTGTGAGTCTACCCCCCACCAATAAATAACTGTCTATTTTTTTCAATTCTGAGCTAGTGTGGGATTTCTTTTAAGCATCCTTCTTCACAGTTCCAAACTCAACCAGGCATGAGGTTTTTGGATCATCTGGGTGAGGTGAAGTTGGGATTACAAGCTCACAGAGAACTTCAACAAGCACATGCATATAGCATCTATGGCCAGGGCTCTCATTTTCTTTCATGTACCCACTCTGTCTGTTCGAGTTTTATTTTCCCTGTGGACAGAGTGTGGAAACAGGCTCAGTTTGATTTCTGTCAGCCCTAGCCTTCCCTTTGAGGCCTAAGTTTATGGACATGTCTGTATTAGAATCCTCTGTACCTCTAATCTCTGACATCTTAGACCCCTGAGGAACAAAATAAGAACCAGGTTTCCAGAGAATACCAAAGAGAGGAAATGAAATCTATAAGTTCAGGAGACTGTTTACCCACCCAAAGTTAAATTAATTCAAAACAACACTGTCACACTAAATTACCAATGCATTTTCAAGACAGTAGTACCCAGCACTATGTTGATGTGCTGAAATTCTTATTTTTAATCCCATTTCAGATGAAAGCGATGTGGCCTAGGAGACAGAGGCAAGAGGATCTCCAGTTTGAGGTCAATTGGGGCTGCATATTGAGACCTTATCTCCAAAGAGCAGCCACAAGATCACACCGTGGAAATAAGAAGTCGTCCCAGAGGACGTCACCTGCTGTGGTTTGGTAATTTCACAGCTTAGATTTAATTCTACGAACAGAAACTCAAATGACAGTTTGATGTAGTGTATCAAATTCCCACTGAAGGTGGCAGCTGGATGACAGAGCCCTTGTCTAACACACAAAGAGAAGGAGACGAGAGAGGGAGGAAGAAAGGAGGAAGAACGGTCTTTCTTAAGAACTGAGGCAATCCCGCTGACCCACACTGGGAGGAGTGCTTATTAGGTCACTACGGTTCAGAAAACAGAAATGATTGTTCCTGCCATCACTGTACAGAAAGGACTTGAGTGGTAGCAAAGACGGTGGCTATGACCATGTTATATAGACTGCAGGGCAGAAAATCCTCCAAGGGATGCTTCCGACTAGAAATGTTGAAGTGGTACCTTTATACTCTAATATTTATTTATTTATTTATTTATTTATTTATTTATTTAGTTGGTTGGTTTGCTGAGGCAAGGTTTCTCTGTGTAACTTTGGAGCCTGTCCTGGTACTCACTCTATAGACCAGGCCAGCCTCGAACTCACAGAGATCCACCTACCTCTGCCTCCCTCCCAAGTGCTGGGGTTAACCGCGAGCGCCACCGTCGCTTGGTTTTACTTTAAAGTTTTTATAACTAGGTAAAATCAGATTTTTCTTATTTGTAAAAGAAGCTGGGGGGGGGAGTTTTTAAGCTGCTCCTCTAGGGGGAGCCCAGGTGCTGGAATATTGTGAAAGTGAACCTCCTCAGGCCTCTATCCCCAGACGTCAAGATTTTAGAGATGCAGGGGAGCTGCAGCAGAAAACGCTACTGTGACAGCGAGACCCTTAAGCTCAGCTTCAGCCGCGGGCAGAAGATAACCCTACATGGAATCTTCATACCAGCTAGCACTTTGGCGTCAAGTGCCTGCCATCCTAGTACTTGGGAGACTGAGAAAGGAGGACCTCGCGTTTGAGGCTACAAAGTGAGTGAGACACTGTGCTGTCTCAAAACACAAGACAGCACATCGCAAAACAGAACAGACCCCTGACATCTATGTCCCATGCACTGGCAGCTGTGAAAGGAAATAGGGTTTAGCTTTGGACAGTCCTCGAGTTTCATTTGGCTCAGCCTCTTTCTACCTCTGAATTGATTTTAAATTAAGGTGCATAATCTCTTCCCTGTAACCCAGTTTTATACCAAAGCTACTTAGAACCAGAAGCAGCTTCTTCAGAACTTTTTATTTCTTCTTCCATTTGCATGGGGCCGAGACAACAATCAAGGCAATGAAAACTGGGACACGAGGAACTTGAGAAGTTTTCAGAGGTTTTGGTATGGAACTGGGAAAAACTTCAGACACTCCTAGAATTCTCTGGGCTCACAGGCGGGAAACCAGCAAGTGGGTATGTTCATCCTAAAGTCTAGAGGAGGAAATGGCCCATCAAATTCTTATTTGGGGGTGGCTTGCTCAAGAAGCTCATTCCTCCTTCAGTCTGATGGGTGAAATGAAGGAGTGGGCTGGTTTGCTGCCATTTTAGGTGTGGCATCTTGCCCTAGACAGGTGCTGCACTCCTTGCCTGCTTGGAGGCGCCTCCTCCCCGCTCCAGTTTGCTCACCCCAAATAGTAGCACTACTGCTGATTGTTATGACCCTTGTTGCTGTCATTGTTATTAAGATAACACGACCAGAGAGAGGGCTCAGAGGTTGAGAGCATTGGCAGCTCTTCTAGAGGACCCGAGTTCAATTCCATCACCCACATATCAGCTCACAACTGTCTGTAACTCCAGTCTGACTTAGGTTCTCTAGGGCACCAGGCAGACATGTGGTACACACACATACATGCAAACAAAATACCCATAAACATTACATAAATAAATATTAATTAAAAAAATAAAGATGATGTGTGCATGCTAAAAAAAATACATGAGTATAGAAAAGCAAGAGAAACACAATGATGTAGCATATTGCTACCATGGAGAAATTGCTACTGTGGACACCTTGGCTCGCCTCCTCCTAACCACTGGTGCGTGAGGTGTCACTGGAGTGTGAGGGTCTTGTTACCTGCTTGTTTCACTCAAGTTCCCCTAACTTACACACACACACACGCACACACACACACAGTTCCACCTGTCTAATTTTAGTCTAAATACAAATTTCTGTTCTCAAAATGCTCTCTTACGTTCCTTTTGTTCAGACCACAACCTGGCTTCAGACCTTGTTTTGCTCAGAACCCACCTTCTTCTTGGAAACACACTAGCCTTCTTGACTGGCTATTCCTTCCAGATACTGGCTTCTGCCTTCTATCCTGCTCCACTTGACCTGATGGAAAAGAAGACGTGACTTCCAGTTATGTCTTAGATCTAGAATGTACCAGAAGTTGTTCTTCCTGTTGTTTTTTGTTGTTGTTGTTCAACTCAGAGAAAATAAGCATTGATTGGATGTTATGATCTACTTTTGGGTATTGGCAGTTTTGGCTTTTAAAAAATATAATACATTGAACATTTGTGTGTGCACATGGGTGCACACGCATGCACAGCACAGTACAGTTCTGTGGCAGACAGAAGACAACTTTTGGTGGTCAGTTCTTTCCTTTGACCATGTGATTCCAGGATCAAACTCAAGTCGTCAGTCCCGATGGCCTTTACCCAGTGAGATGGCCTTTACCCAATTGGAGCTTTTCACTGAACCATTAGTCCCTCTTTCTCCCTAGCCATAAGAAAGGTGATGTGGGAAGTCCTTCTGTATTTGTGTTACTTTTATTGGTTAATGAATAAAGCTGTTTTGGCCAATGGCTTAGCAGAGTAAAGCAAGGCAGGAAATCTGAACAGATATAGAGAGAGTAGGCAGAGTCAGAGATGTCTGTCATAAAGCTGCCAAAAGAGAAGGACACTCTGGAACCTTACTAGTAGGCCACAACCTCGTGGTAATGCACAAATTGATAGAAATGGGCTAATTTAAGATGAAAGTGCTAGCTAGGAATATGCTAGAGTCTTTGGCCAAACAGTGTTAAAATTAGTAAAGTTTCTGTGTGATTATTTGGGTCTGAGAGGCTGGGCAATGAATAAGGAATCTCCACCTACAGAGCGGAATCTCTATAGTGTTACTTTTGTCTTATGTGACTTTCTAGGTCCCAACACCCACATACTTCATATCTTAAGAGTAATTTAACATACTTAACTCAATCACTAATTTTATTAGGAATTAGAGGATGTAGTTTTTCTGATTCTGTCTTGCATTCTACATTTTACATAGTCTTCTTTACAGTACAACTTTCATTACTTGAGCCTATTTAGTTACATTAAGATACATTTCTTATAGAAAGTTTGAATACTGTTTTATTGTCTCCTTGATTACCAGTTTCAAACTAGGAAGTGAATGTACCTTCCACTTCAAATGAGATATCTCTCTCTCTCTCTCTCTCTCTCTCTCTCTCTCTCTCTCTCTATCAATTTTTAACAAATTTTTTTGACTAATCCAAAAGTTATTTCCAGCCTCTTCTTTGCCTGTTTCAATGCTCCTGGAAAGCCTTTTGCTTTTCTAGTGAGAAAGCAGGTGAGGGAGGAGGGAAGCAGGTCCTGACCCTGTCTCTCCATTTGACCTGCCTTCACTGAAGACAGAATGCCCGAACCTGTGGAGGAGCTGTATGGTAGCTTTGCTCACATAATCCAAGCCAAACAGAAACTGTCATCTAGAATCCCTGCATGGTCCCAGTCTAGTGATGGTCACAAGTGACATGTCACATGTGACCTGAAGAGCAGCCAAGAAATAGCATTATGGTGTCCCTGCTCAAGAGAAACAAATGTAAGGCCCCGGACATGTTGGTGGCTTTCACACACTCCCCCTGATCTTGCTTCATAGAACATCATCTGGGCTTGAACCTCCTCAGTCTCCATCAGTGGTATCTTCAAGTCTCAAGCCGGAACCACATCTTTAGATCATCAAGCTTTTTCTTAGGGGTAATTACGCCACTAAGGCTGAAATTAGTAAAGACACATGCAGGTCCAGATTATCCTCTAAGACTTCAGTCCTTCGTGGTTTACCTTCATAGTTCTGGTCTGCTCTTGCTCTCCTACGCACCCAGAGTTCCACTCTGACAGCCATTCTAATTTGTCCTGAATGTGATTCAGGCTCAAAACAAGAACCAAATATAGCCACAAACACTGTGGTCTCCCCCATCAATCTCCACATCAGGTAGGACCTAAGGCAACACTATATAAATTTTAAAATGTGACCTGGTAAAAGGGTCACATGTGGCTTGAAATGTACCAGATTGACTAAACATATTTTGAGAAACTATAATTTTATCTTTAATTAATTTAAATTTAAACTGTCATGTGGCTACTGACTAGATTATTGAGCAATGCAAGCTTTGTGCTGAATAATGAATTCCGCATTCTTTATTGCTAACAGTGAACCTTTCTCTGGCTGAATCTTGACTAGCCTAGGAAGCAACCTGCACCTTCAAGGGGAAGATCCTGGCTACACAAATCCAAAGTGTGAGGAATGACAAAGTTGGAGGACAGGAAGCACCCATCAGCAGGAAGCCTAGAAGCAAGAAAACTGGTCCTCTGTAAACTGCTGCTGAAAACCATTCATTAAATCCCATCTCTCCAATATTCAGTGATTTCTGTCTGCTAGAGGGAAGCAGTGCAACCCTTGTCTAGTTTATTAGAGGGCACCCACTCAATCCGCACCCTAAGAAGGTTAGCACTGGAGTGAATAGCTGCTGTAGGCTTCACAGATAAATTCTGCTTCCCTTATTTTGCTAGAAAACCCTCTCTCGGTCCTCCAGTCCCCAGGCCAGAATGATGGTAAAGTCAAGGAAGCAAGATGCGCTCTGCAAGTCATCTTTCCTTTGCTTTTTTCTTTGTCCCAGGCTCCTGTGCAAACCTGTCTTGAAGCAGTCTCTTTTCTCATGTGAAATACGCCTTTTTTTAATGAAATATGCCTTTTCAAGTAGCATATGATTGCCTACATTGTCTGTCAAGCTGGATTTGAAAATTTCAAAACATCGGTGCGCTTTTGCTACTCTGTAACTATGACAACAGATGCTAAGCAACTATTTGTGTCAGTCCCATTGTGAAACTGGCCAGTTACCAACACACTCCCAGGAATGAATCTTTCCAATAGGCCTTCATGGTTAACTGACCGTGAGAGGATAAATGAAAGGCTAAACAGCCTATCAGCAGTTTCTTCAAGATTGGCTTGAGTTGAGTAGAGGAACGCTAAAGTGCAGTTACGATCTATGGGCACAAACATGACTCTAGACGATCACAAGAACCTCTCCCGTTTGTTTTGTTAAGGTTGCTTAAGCAAGTTGTCATTTGTTATAGTGTTGGCATAGGAAAAAAAAAAACCAAAATGCTGGTAACCGACTCAAAGCTATTAACTGTACAACAGGACGTTCTGTGATGGTGTGTATAGTCCCATTCCGTGGATGAACCGGCTTACTTTCACTTCCTTCCGGTTTTTGTCTCACCCATGTTGAGTATCTTCTTGGGAATGCTAAAAGAAAAATGCAAAGCAACAACCTCTCTCATATCGTTCTCACTTCAAGTTGTCTTGAAGTCTTAGTTCCTTTGTTCTTTACATCTCACAGGACTGGGTCCTCCTAACTTCCGGTTAGTGAGTTAGTTTGCTATCCTGTTACCTCAGCCTTACTACCCTGCACTGGTTCCCAGCCATCTCCTAGGGCTAAAGGCTTCAGAGCTGAAGTCAGACGACCCTGCAAGCATCCTGGATACTCCGCGGGAATGAAGACCCTACAAGTCAGCTCAGGGTGGACGCTGGACCCCCTTCTATAGAGCCCAGCTAGTGCGTCTCGCCTTGTTCCCCCACCACCAACCCCAGCAGCAGCTCGCAAACAATGGAAGTTGCTTGCCTGACAGCCACTACTGGACCTGCCCCCAGACGGCGCGGGCATGGGGGTTGAGGGCTACCCCCCAAAGCTCTCCCCAGCAGCCAGAGCGGATGAGGCGCAGGAACCTCGAGGGTGACCTGATGATGCTTCAGGGAAGTGGCCACTGGGCGCGCAAGCGGGAGACCCGGGCGAAGCGGCCCTTGGCGCGAGCTGGGGGCCGGAAGGGAGCTCTGGATTTCGGTCCCTCCCCTTTTCCCTTCTGTGTCTTGGCGCACCGGGGCCCTCAGACCCTCTTGCTGTCAGGTACCAGCCTGGAGGAGAGACTATCTCTCCTCCAAGCCCTCCACCATGGAGAATGTCTCCCATGACTCCGGGCAGATGGAGGACTGCCAGAGTAGACAGTGGCTCCTCCCGGAGGATAGCCCAGCCATCAGCTCGGTGATGTTCTCGGCCGGGGTTCTGGGGAACCTTATTGCGCTGGCGCTGCTGGCACGCCGTTGGCGCGGGGACACGGGATGCAGTGCCGGCAGCAGGACCTCTATCTCCTTGTTCCACGTGCTGGTGACAGAGCTGGTGCTCACCGACCTGCTGGGGACCTGTCTCATCAGTCCGGTGGTCCTGGCTTCCTATGCGCGGAACCAGACACTGGTGGCCCTGGCTCCCGAGAGCCGCGTATGCACCTATTTCGCCTTCACAATGACTTTCTTCAGTCTTGCCACGATGCTCATGCTCTTTGCGATGGCCCTGGAGCGCTACCTCTCCATCGGACACCCTTACTTCTACCGGCGCCGTTTCTCGCGTCGCGGGGGCCTGGCGGTGCTGCCAGTCATCTACGCCGTCTCTTTGCTCTTCTGTTCCCTGCCGCTGCTCAACTACGGGGAGTACGTCCAGTACTGTCCCGGGACATGGTGCTTTATCCGGCACGGGCGGACTGCATACCTGCAGCTCTACGCCACGGTGCTGCTGCTGCTCATCTTGGCG
The DNA here is from genome assembly GCF_014885135.2 of Alexandromys fortis. Classification (NCBI taxonomy): domain Eukaryota; kingdom Metazoa; phylum Chordata; class Mammalia; order Rodentia; family Cricetidae; genus Alexandromys; species Alexandromys fortis. The sequence continues at coordinate 153,685 of NW_026068016.1, forward strand.
GTGCTCGCCTGCAACTTCAGCGTCATCCTTAACCTCATCCGCATGCACCGTCGGGCCAGGAGAAGCCGCTGTGGATCATCGGGCGGTGGCCTGGGTCGCCCTGGGTCGCGCAGAAGAGGAGAAAGGACTTCGATGGCGGAGGAGACGGACCACCTCATTCTCCTGGCCATTATGACCATCACCTTCGCCATCTGTTCCTTGCCTTTCACAGTAAGTTCGTTTGTTTCCACAGCCCAGCAGCATGCAGCTGCCTCAAACTCCCTTCACCTCCCCTTTCTACCTCCGGGCACTCACTGGCAACTTGAAAAACAAAGTGCCCTAATTTATAAAGGTCTATTGCCATCATTGCTTTCCCTTTTCACCTTTGCCCACTTCCTTCCGCCCCCAGCGTTGACGCATGAACTTTCCTAAGAGAGCAGTTCTTCTATGCCCTACAGGAACCTTCTCCATGGTCCCTTCCCTGGGTGGGTTGGTAACTGAAGAGGAGGGAGTCCTTCCAGGTTAGGACGGTTGTCCTGTTATAAGCCGATCACTGGAGTTCAGTTTGCAGGGCTTGACGCCTCATCCCTTGGTGCTTTCATTTCTCCTAGGCAAAATGTAGTTGCGGGGCCCATAGAATTCAGAGAGTCCTTGGTGGAGAAGTTTACAGCCGCTTGCATTTGACTTTAGGAATTTTAAGGTCAAAAATCTAGTTGAGAGACTCACCAGTTTACATGTTAGAGTACAAGTCTGTGTGGTCATGAAAACGAGAGGAAAGGATCAACTGTTACATAGTGCTTTTGTGGTCCCTCACAGGAGACACTTGTAACCTCAAAATATCCTCTTAATGTCACTGTCAGGAATATAGACAGATGCTAGCTGTTCTGTAGCTGTGCACTTGATGCACACGAAGGAACTTGCAGCAACAGCTGGTACATCTCAGGGAAGCAGAGAAAAGGCTTCCTGGGCAATGGAGGCAGGGCCAGGGTAGAAGTGTGGGTGCTGTGCGGTTAGAGGGACCATTAGTTCTAAACAAATTAGTTCTAAAAATAGATCCCGAGCTCCTGAAGTCTAATGTGGAAGCAGAATTGAGTTTGGAGCCTTCTGACCTCTCGTGGAGAGCTCTAAACTGGGGACTTGGGAAATGATGGTATGAATGGTGGCTAAGGGAAGATGAACCGCGTAGAAGCTACAGAAGTCGCTCTTTCCTGTCTCCTGCCCTCATCGATGCTTCTGATTGGTATCATCTACTCTTCCTCGAGGACATAAAGAGATTCGGATATGAACCGTGTCCCCAAAGAACCCCCATTCTCAGCCATATTCTCTTTGCTCTGCTCCCCATTACCCTCACACTTGTAGCTCTGTCCCTGGAGCAGATAGTCTGAATTGGTAAGTTATACTTAGTGGGGAATAAGATGGAGCTGGGCTGTGGAAGGTAGCAACTCCCTAGGCACCCCAGCAGGAGAGTTTGTGTAGTGAAATGTTGTGGTTTAGAAACCAACATGGCTCCTAGGCTTCAGCTTTATAAGTAGACTGTTTTATATTTGGGACCACTGACCATTTTTTTACTCAGAATAGCAAGAACTGTTTTTTCTACGTTCCTCAGAAGTATGTCAGACTCTAGCCAGCAAACAGTAGCATTCACAGCCAGAGTTGGTGGGACCCCGGTCAGTTCTGCAGTTCTCTGGCCACGGAAAAAGATGGGACTCAGAAAATCCAGAGTTAGCAATGAACTGCTAATACCAGCCACCGTCCCAGGTTATGAGCAGAGTGGAATCCTTCCTTCTAGGATGTCAGTCCAGGGCCTCCAAAGTTCGGGAACTAAAACTTTCAAAAGAGAAAAATAAAAAACGTTCAGTACACTGAGATGAATTCAGTTCAGCCTAGCGTACCACTACTGTGACACCTAAAGACTTAGGGTTCTGAGGGTGCATTTTTACATCAACTCGCTATCTTCACACCAACCTCCGAGATGCATCCTATTGTGTAGATGAGTCAAGTAACTTCCTCCTGGGCCCACAGCTAGGGAGTAGCAGAGCTGGGATGCAATGTATTAACAGTAATAGTATCTAAAAGAAAGTTCTCATTTTAAGAGTAACATGGGAGAAGATCCAATTATGGTTTCACAAGAGAATTGGGAATACATAATAAATATTTGGACCACCTTGTCTCTTTATTCTAACTTTTACTAGCTTTAAAACTAAAACAGCATGCTAGCGCTGTCTCCCCCCCCACACACACACACACACGCTAATACAATCATGTTGCTTCATTTTCTTTCTCTGCAGTCCTGTGAAATACAAGCCTGGGACTGAGATTTTAGGAGATTGGCTAGTGTAAATGCTAGTCTAAATTAAGAAACAATCAGATTAGCCCTCACATAAAACCTTCCTTTGATGCCCATAAAACATTTCTTCAAAGACTTAAAAAGCATGTGATGTGGTGCTTAGGACTTTGGTTGTCCAGTATGAAATCATGCATGAGACCAACAACATGTCCAAACTATTTATTCACTATGTATAAATTAATAAATTCCTCCTTATGTTAATCAGCTGTTGTCATCATTTCACAGTGATAAATAAAGCTGCTTTTTTTCCTGAAATGGAACAGCGCAAGGGAAACATATGAACCTTCCATTCTTGTCTCAAATATTCTCTGTTTCTCAGTTTCCAACCCTTGCCCAGCTAGCTGCTTTCTCAGCACTTTGATAGTTGTGCTCAGCTTCTAGGCATTTTTAACTGGTTTCCACACGCCATTAGGATAAAGCGCTTATGCATTTTATTCAGTTCTAAAATTTCAAGAACCTGCCATTGACTCACTTAAAAAACATCTTCCTTTTTTTTTTTTTAACAAATTCTCCAGGGTTAGAATTTCTAGGCAAATCTGATTAGTGGAAATCTGATCTTCACACTATAGAAAAATTTGAAGCAAACAATCCTGGAGTTTCCTGTTCATTCCTGTTCGTTTCTGGTTTCCCTTGTGCCAAATGTCAGGTGAACAGGTGGTGAAGGTCACAAGGGTATAAACTATAAGCTTCAGGTAGCGATGAAAGAGAAACCTAGAAGTCTCTGGGTGCCCACGGAGAACTTAGTGTGGTGATGTGTAAGTGGATGTTCTTAAGCAGCTGGAATGCCCTTCATCACTGAGGCATCATTAGTGATGTGTTTGACAATTGTTGCGACCGTTGAAATACGCATTTCCTTTTAAGAGAACATTCCTCCCTGTGAGTGTTTTCAGTTGGCATCTTTTGCTCCATCAATTTGCTATTCTGCAGTGGTGACTGTAAATACAGACACAGTTCTGGTGTTTTTTTTTTATAAATACAGTCTGTAAGAAGCATCGTCTTTTCTCCTGACAGAGAATTAGAGCTTTTTATCCTCACAGTTAGGTGGATCCTCTCTGTTATTTCAGACTAGGACTTCAGCTCTAAAAATTCACATCACTGGGGCTCACTAAGCTGCATTTCTCTGACAGCATTTTGCTACCTAAACTGGTCCCTAAATTGAAAACCGGGTTAAGTACTGTGAAACTAGGACACTTGTGTAATATGAAGGGCCAGAGAAAGGGAAAGCGTTTAGGGAAGACTGAAACTTCCTGTGGACAAGGGGTGTTGATTTCTGCTCCATGGGCGGTACATGTGATACTGTCTGCGGCCTTGGATGAGAGTGTTTTCTCTGCCAATGAGGAAATTTAAAGGCAGGGAGAATCTCCAGTGTAACGGGTAACAGCGGGGAAAGGTCTCAGACACAGCAGACAGAGTCAACAGGTGAAGAAAGGCATTTATTCGGGGAGAGGAAACACAAAGCAGAGGTGAGCTGGGGAAGCTGAAGCCCAGCCTCTCCCGGAAGGAAGCCTGGGTTTCAGGGTCTGTGAGGAGCCTTCCCCAACTCAGTGTTGCTCCGTCTGACCAAAGACAAGGAGGCCATTAGCTCCACAAATTTGAGGTAAACTTGCCCTGATCCCAGCCTCGAACTGGTCTTGCTGGTCCATCAGCAGAGGTACGATAGTGGGGAGGGGGATTGACTAGTGGGGAAAAAGACAGAACTTTAGGTCTTTGTCTTCAGTCATGTGGATAAAGAAAAGGCTGGAAGTTTGTCAGCATTATGTATTTATAGCTCCTTTCCCTATCTGTCTGCCTCTGTCTGTCTCCCTCCTGGTCCTTCACATGGATCACACCTACACCAGCTGTGAAATCTGTTAGGGGACTCCTGGGCGGGGGATCACACCTACACCAGCTGTGAAATCTGTTAGGGGACTCCTGGGCGGGGGATCACACCTACACCAGCTGTGAAATATGTTAGGGGACTCCTGGGCGGGGGAATCACACCTACACCAGCTGTGAAATATGTTAGGGGACTCCTGGGTGGGGAATCACACCTACACCAGCTGTGAAATATGTTAGGGGACTCCTGGGTGGGGGATCACACCTACACCAGCTGTGAAATATGTTAGGGGACTCCTGGGTGGGGATCACACCTACACCAGCTGTGAAATATGTTAGGGGACTCCTGGGCGGGTGAATCGTGCTGTCCATCATTTCCTCAGCGCCACTGTCCTGGGCTGTTTCAGCCCAGAGCTGTAGACCTCAGCAGTGAGTCCTCATTGGGCTTTCAAGGCACACAGTGCCAAGGTCGTTCTCATGCTGGACCCATATCCATGCCCCGGTTTTTTTGGTTTTGGTTTTGTTTTTCTTATGAAGTAAAGTAGGGTTCAGTTTCCATGTGCCACAGACATGTTTAGGGAGAAAGGATTTCTTTAAAGCATGGCCCACCACCACCACAACAACAGCAAATTAAGAGTTAATTGTGCAATGCCTGTAGCTAGGAGACCACAACATCTTTCGAAAGGCAGATGAACAGAGAGTAAGTGCTGCCTGCAAGTTAGCTGTTGGTGAGTGTTGATGAAAGAGAAGCCCCATGGAGAAGAGCCAAACAGAGACAGTGAAAAGTCTCCATCTCTAAAGAGAAGAGGGATGGTCACAGGCCTTCGTGACATCCTTGAACAGGAGTGTCAGGTGGCCACTCGGGAATCTCACAGGAAGCTTTGTCTCAAAGGTTTTGTATGCACGTGCCCAGATACTGCCTCAGGACAGACACAGAAGTTGGAGCTCCATCACTGCAGTTTGACTTCTAAGGCCAAGTAACTAGTCTTCTAGCCTTGGCCTCCTTCTCTCTAAAATGTGTCTGTACTCCTGTGGGGAGGCTATCAGATGACCCCCACCCCTGAAGCCCACGGCTTAGCCAAGACTGACTATGCCAAAGAAGAAAAGCAACTGAATGTTTTACATCTTCCCAAGTGAAGCATTCGTTCACTCTAGAATTCTAAACCCACTTCATATAGGATTAAAGGTCGGAGAATAGTTTAAATGACAGCCCCTGACCATTGCCAGGATGGAGCTTTCCAGGGGCGGCTGCCTCAGACATGGCCGAAACAGCGGGTTCCTGTCTGCTTCACTCAATATGTACCACAGTCTATGCAAAACCGGGGGCAGGGGTCAAGCAGGTAACTCACTGGATTCATTAGACTAGGACCTGGCACTTTCTCACAGGTGGTCAATGCCAGAAGGAGAATGCATTCCCACCAACCTCCAAATTTAAATTCTAGAACATCACCAAAACATCACTCCTGTGTCTCTCCTATGTCAACTGTTTGTTAAGAACTGAGGATCAGCCATATGGAGAGAGGAAGGTCCACACTTTGAGTTTGGAGGTAGGTGGTGGTAATAGGTACTTTTTTTTTTTTTACATTAAGGTCAGTCAAGTTCATTTCCAAGAAGAGATTCATGAGAAATCCAGGCAGTGCCAGTGCATCCATAGGTGAGGATGCAGAAGAGTCAGGGAGATGGCAAGGTCTGGGCTGTGGTCTCTATTGGGGTTTCTGCAGGAAAGACATGTCAAGGTGAAAGGATTCGGATGGCAAACTTGGGTAATTATGACAGGCTGTCAGCTACAAGGCAGTCCTTGGTTGCCTGGTAACAGGACCCTGGATCATTAAGGAGAGAACATTACTATGAGTTGAGGGGTCTACGGAGGAGGTATATCTCAGGACTGGTTAGTAATGTGTGTAGCAAAGACGTACTCATTGTGGAGTCCTTTGTTGGTTGCAATAATTAGCCATCCCAAGGAGGGGCATTCTCTCCCGCAACTAGAGACTTTTAGATGTCTAAACCTCACAATAGAGTTGGGAATGTAGCTCGTGGTAGAATGCTTGCCAAACACATGTGAGACCCCAAGTTCAAGTCCCCGCACCATAAAGAAAAAAATTCACATGATAAAACATCATGATATATAAAAACTGTAACTGAATATTTTGCAACCGAAATAGCACAGCAGACCAGAAGACTAGTGCTCCATTGCATAGCCCTACCTAACTCTTCTCTCTGAGGTCTGAGAAGCCCACCATCAATTCTTCTTTTTCCTTACTCATCTGCCAACTCTTTTCTCCATTCCTCATGCCAAGATTCTCTGGCATAAACACCTCTGGCTGCCAAACCTTCCCGCTATTGTCCTAACATAAGCAACCCAAAGATGACTACTTTTCTCTCGCCCTCCAGTCTGTTTGGTACATCCAGTTCCCAGATGCTGCAGAGTAAGTTCGGGAGAAAGGGAAGGAATGAGTTGTTTCATGGAAAAGTATCAGAGAAGTGGTTGGCTTCCCTACGTCATAGACTAGGCCAGAGGATCCCTGGCACACCAAGAATTACTGTGTTAGTTAGATGATGAGGTGTGGTCCACGTTCAAACTCTTCCTCTCTGTAGGCTGGAATGAAGAGGTATAGCCACCAAGTCCGTACTGTTCCCTGCCAATCTGCTGCACTGACTCAAATGAGAGCACCAATACCGGTCTGGAAATGCCGATCCACGTGTAAGAGTGTGTCTGTCCACTTCCCAGAGCTTAAGACATAATTCTGCAGGCCCCTGCTGCAGCACTGACCTGGATGTAATATGCACTGAGCGCGTACCAGTACCAGAAGTCTTGGATTTGTACCCTTCCTAGGCTACTAACCAGCCTTAGGTCCATGGCAAGTGCCCCTGTGTCCTTGGTGAAGTGAGGTCACAACTCACCTACTCTGTAGAGCACTATTATGGGAGCTCTGTTGGCGCAGCCTAAGTGTTGCTTCCGATGACCTGTGAGGACAGGCTCTCAGTCTCTTGCCCACGATACTAAAGTTACAGACAAGAGTTAAATTCAGGTCAAAGCAGTGCAATACTCAGAACCAGTTCTCCAACTGATGTGCTCGCTTGCTCTCTCTTGCTGAATCGTGATAGTCACATCAAGCCAGATATTTAGAAGTGCAACGTTATTCTTAACATTTCTGAAACTTACTTCCGCATCTGCTATGGCTTCCGTAGGACTCCAAAGAAAGCAGGTGTGTTTCACAGCACACATATTGGGCTATCGACAAACAGAAGCTACAAATAGTATCATCATGACTACAGATATCATTAAAATATTCACTTGGCAAAGCACAGTGGCTCACACCTGCAATCCTCACCTGAGAGGTTATAGGCAGATCATGCGGTTGAGGTCAGTTTGGGCTATATAATGAGATCATCTAAACGGAAAGCAGATTCTATCCTAGGTGCCAAGAAAAGTTTATTAATTTCCCTCCATTCCCAGGGACAAGATTAGAAAGTTTTGTATATGATGCCAGTGTTAATTGTAACCCTTAGAGTACTTGCTTTCATTAAGTTCATAGGGAAAAAAGATTAAGTTTTGATTTACATAGATTTTTTCCACCCGCCCTTCCACTTGCTGCTACTACACAAAACAAGGCTGAATCTCAAGAGACGATGGGATCTAAGTCAGCTTGCTTACAATATAAAACTAACATTGTTTTCCTCTCTCCTTTCAGATCTTTGCTTATGTGAATGAAACCTCTTCCCGAAAGGAAAACTTGGACCTCCAAGCTCTTAGATTTTTATCAATTAACTCTATAATTGACCCTTGGGTCTTTGCCATCCTTAGGCCACCGGTCCTGAGACTAATGCGTTCAGTCCTCTGTTGCCGGACTTCATTGAGAACACAAGAGGTTTCACGGACTTCCTGTCCTACCCTGTCCAGTGCCACTAAACAGACTGACCTTTGTGGACAGTTATGAGGATGCACTTCACAAGGGAGCCTCTGCAAAGGCCTTTAACAGCCTCCTTGGAGAAACGTGAAGAGCTGGCGTAGGAACAAAATGAAACTGCAAGGTCCTTCGTGGAAGATCTCAGAAGGCTGTCTACAGCTCATGCTATGTGACCTTTGTAGGACAACCAGCTGCATCTGAGACCCAGTTGATTTAAGCTTTCCTGCTGAATAACCAAGCATGTGGTTTTGTAATTTGTTTAAAACTCTACGTGGTTACTGTCTCCTGTTTTAAATTTTGATGCCACTGCTGTTATAAATGCAGTGTGCAGTCAAGCCAAGCGAAACTCATTCTCTAGGAAGTCAGTTCGTGCAAGCGATGAAGCAATCGAAACAGACAAGTTGCTGTCTTGTGATTGCTTAATGGACTCTATTTGGACCATGAACTTGAAAGTCATCAGTCCCTTTAACTGTAACGTTGTAACTTTGTGCCTGTGGGAGTCCTCTCCAATCAGGACTGTGCCACCCTGAGAGGGCTGCACTGATGTGGTTAAGGCCGGTTTGGTTCACCCTTCCCCTAGGAGCCTTGTCCTGGTATCAAGTTATTTATTCTGTGTTGTCTGTTGTGATGATGCTACTGAAGAAGACTAGAAATTTCCTTCTCAAAAAGAAATAGTAAAAGAATTAATTCTAATGAATGCTTTTCAGTTTTTGTTGGGGAAGCTTTTTCACAGTTGAGGCCAGATTTTAAAATCAAAATCTGAAAACCCGAGCCCATTCTTCAGGTATACTGGAATCTTTGTGGTGTTGATACTAGGGTCACGACTAACATACACATCTTCTTTACAAGATGACTGACTGGGTCACAGCAAACTCTTCTGTTGGTATTTTTATTTAAGGAACATGTTTTGACTCATACTACAGAAGAAACCATGTAACCGTGAGTCATATCTCAATGTATTTCCAAACATTCGGCATGGTTTAAACTCAGCATTAAAGTATTTCAGTGAGCGTGTACATTTTAGTCAGAGTTATGATATAAACACATCTGAAATGCTACAAACTAAACTCTGAAAGAAAACATGGAAAAGTGGAAGTCTTCAGCGTACTTATTCTCCAAGAATAGTTTGCACTTAGCATAGGCATGGCGTCTGTAAGTGAAATGAAAGTTGAAAAAAAATCAAATTAGGGGTTTTGGGGGGGTGTTTGTTTGGTTTGGTTTGGTTGGTTTGTTTGTTTAATTTTTTTTGGGGGGGGGGTTGTTGGTGTTGTTTGTTCTTCAAGACAAGATTTAGAGCCTGTCCTGGAACTCACTCTGTAGACCAAGCTTCCCTCAGACTCACAGAGATTGTCTCTGCCTCCCAAATGCTGGGATTAAAGACGTGTACCACCATTGCCCAGCTCGAATTAATTCTTGGCAAGTTTTTAAAATGTGCGTTTGTTGTAAATTCAAGTTTTAAGATATTCAGTGGAGTTCTTGATATTCAAAGAGAGTTTTGCTTTCAATTGTCAGTCTTCTAACATGGTCAGTTAAAGGGCAGATTGATGGGCAGATAAAATTATAGCATGGCTGATTTTTTCAAATTTAATTGTTTCTCAGGTTTCATTGTTTACTCAAAGCTGTTTTCCATAATTAGTTATCAAACCTGGTGATCACTTAGAAAGACGACAAATACCTAAGCATCTCTGATACAAATTGTCTGTATCAAATTAGCTTTTACTTTTAATAAAATGAATAAATGATTCACCTTTTTATAAATTTAAGCATGGAAGGCAAAGTTTAACAACTAAAATCTAGACAGATCTAAATAAATAACCCCCTTCCACCCAGTGTTTCATGCCAAGAAATTATACCCAGGGGAACAATGAGGCCTGCGGTGTGATCCTCAAGCATAAAATTCTGATTATTTTGAATCTGGAATTTTGATTCTTTTTATCAGATGACTTCGTAAAATCTCAGAATGAAAAATTATTAACACTCAGGCAACACTGTCCCCCTGCACCCATTCCAGAGCAATGCCTGAGAATTTTTTGAAATAGGTATATTACAATGGGAACAAAATTATACACTTGGAAGTGCACAATATCATAATTTAAGCCACTTAAATTATTTATTAATTAATTATTATGGCCAATTTTAGGCATGGCTTGCATGCTTTTGTATGTGTGCATGCACAGGTTGTTGGGAATCATCCTTCACGGGTTTTTCTACTTTATTCATTGAGGTCAAATCCTTCAGTCAAATGAAGAGCTCACCAGTATAAGCTCACCAGTTTAGTTAGCCAGCTTGCTCTGCGGGTCCTCTCTCTGCCAGCCCAGAAATTATGTGGGTTCTGGGTATCCAAACTCTAGTCCTCATGTTTGCACAAAAGGGCTATAACCACTGAGCCATCTCCTCAGGTCTGCTAAGCCGCTTGTTTAAGAACTAGTCAGTCAACTAGTTAGTCTCTAGGACTCCATCTCCTTGTGTGCTTCTGTTCCTTTCATGTTGGTGACTAAATTCTATTGACTCATTTGCACCCATTTACACATAAAAGAATCTGAATAGCAAAACTTTATCTAACAATCGCCTATTGTTCATGACATTTCAAAGGCAACTTAGAAAAAAGAAATACCTAGAAGGCATATGACATTTCCTCTTTGGTGCCCGTTGGCCATGCTTGTTTCCGTTACTGACTCATTTTCCAGGGAGAGGAGAGAAGCAGCAATTACTTTGACATAGTACATACACGGTTAAATTTGAGGAAAGAAAAGCTGATTTTGTTTTTTAGTTCTGTCACTGGTGGGAGAGGGAGAAAAGTGTCAAGTGAATATTCACCTGAGAATGCCGGCCTTAAGTTAAGGTGTCCTGGAATGGAGCCAAGTGGTCTGTTCTGTGCTGGGCTCTTTTGAGATGATTCAGTGTGACCCTGGTCACCTTTCCAAGAAAGATCTGGGAAGTGCGGCTGTTAAGTTGGAGCCTTTGCTCTCTAGAGATCTGATGGAGAACCAAGTTTGCTATAAAGCCTGCAAAAGACCTGAATGTCAAGAACTTTAGAACCAAGATAACCTATAGCAGCCCTGTGCTCCAGAAACAACCATCTCAATCCATAGAACCAAGACAACCTAGAGCCAATGCTCTAGAAACTACCATAACCCAAATTGCGCAGGCTGGCACAGGTTTCAAGCAGGGCGACCAATCCATCCCACCCCACGCCCAACATCTCTTGTTAAGCTTTGACCCTCTTCTCCCCAGGGTCAATTCACTTTGTGGGGGTGTGGGAGGCTTGTGCTAATGCTAGGTCAAGACAGCTCTTATTTGAAAAGTTTAAGAAAAGAACACACTGGCTTAGCATTTGACAACTTTGAAAGGCAGAGGTGAGCAATTAGCTCTCACTTGGGACAAGGTTTATTTATTTCACTTAGCTTAAGCCAAACCTAACTATATTCCAGACTTGGGAAGGGCTCCTACTTGGGCCATGAGCAGAGATGTATTTCCCTCTGAAAAAAAAAAAAAAAACATATTTCTCTGTGCAGGGTCACAGGCCTGTGCTTCTCAGTAAAGAGCATTCCTCTCCATTGTATGTCATGTCATCTCTGAGTGCACTTGTGACTTACTGCCAATCACTCAGCAGCGCTACAATAGACTCTAAGTTAAACAGCATTTCATCAGTGGGGTGTGGTGGCACACCCTTAACCCCAGCACTTACAAGGCAGAGGTAAAAGAATCATTTTTATGTAAGGTCCTCTGGTCTATATATTGAGTTCTAGGCCAACCAGGGCTACATAGTGAGACACTATCTCAAAAATAGTAGAAACAAAATCAAACAGAAGGCATTTGATCACCTGAAGACAGCCATATTTAGCAACTCACAAAAGCTGCAATCCGATTTCCATATAGCCGAAGACCTTGTGTCAGACACTGCTGTTTTTATAACATTCCTTCCTTATCCTGGCAATTTACGTGATTTAAAAAAAAAAAAACAACTATAAATATTTTTTCTTGAATTGTGGTTGTATTTCCTATGAAATATATGTGGTATTCGAGGTCAGTTTTAGAATTCTGATTCTGCAATCCATGTATGTCAGTACCATGTGAAAAATTTAGAGTCTAGTATAAGTCAGTGATGATTCAGGTAGGAAATGATGGCACGTTCAGGGATAAAGGAGGAATGACTAATGAAAGGGATATTTACAGAGGGTGACAGGATGAAAGGGTGGTGGAAAAGGCCTCGGAAGCTGTTCTTCCTCCTGCACCTGGTGTAACAAGGGAGGGAGCAGTTCCTGGAACCCAGTGAGAGATGTAGAAGGTGCCATCTAATAGGAGCCATGATGAAAGGGGAAACAGCTACTACCCAGACACAGGGCAGGAAGGAATTCTTCTGCCCCTTCCTTCCATCAGGCAAACCTAGTTGGTAGTTAGTCTACAATGTAAGGGGACCTGAGCTGTGCACCCATGAAGCACAGAATGCTAGATCTAGAGGGTAAAATGAGAAGATCGACCAACAATTTGTGCTGAGTAGTTCTGCTTGTCATCTTCTGCTCCAAATAGATGTTCTTTAGCAAGTATGGGAAATAGAGATCTGCCCCATTTGCATGGGAAGGATTAAAATATCATAGATCTTCATTCCAAGACACTTGCCCTAGATTCTGTATACTGGTTTAGAATTGAAGTTGTATTTTTGAGAAGGACCACTGGGAAAAGAAAAACCTAACTGTGGGCAGGCCATGTCATCCAAACCACAAGTTGGATAGGTTCACACTGCCGTATTAAGAGCATATGAAACAATTCAGCTGTGTCTAAACACTAATAAGAACCAAGAGGAAACTGGCATGGAGGGGGCACACCTGTAACCCCAATGCTAGAGATGCTGAAGCCTAAAGAAAGTGAATTTGAAGCCAGACTGGACTACACAGTGGGACTCTGTCTCCAAAGAGGGGAAAATGAAGAATGAAGTCAGGGAGGGGACCAATAAGGAGAAGAATTTAACAACAACAACAACAACAATAATAATAATAATAAAAAGCATAGCTTTCAGGAGCAGCTGCCCGTGTGGCTGATCCTGCTCAACGGGGTTTGCCTTCGTTCCTTTACTCACCCCCTGTTCTTTTCCCATTTTTGTGACACAGTCTCACTATGTAGCCCAGGCTATCTTCAAACTCAAGGTCCTCCTGTGTCCCACTTTCCAGAATACTGAAATCACAGGCATGTGCCACCACACTCGCCTCCTTCTTGAGTATATCTTTCCAGGCGCGAACTGTATTCTAAACTCCCTACCCCAACATCCCCCCCCCCCGCTGCGCCCAATACGTGAGCACACACACACACACACACACACAGAGGGTTATTTTTTTCTTATTTTTAATGTTTTTTGCTTGGCCCTTTACACGTGGGGGGGCACATCGGATTGTTGACTGAACTTGATCTTTCATGTCGATGACTTAGTTCTCAGCTCTAAGCCACAAATGGACACTCCCTTGCAAATGGAGCTCCTTGAGTCCTACTTATCAAATGGCATCTTTACTAGAAATAACTAGCAGATACTCATCTCTGCCCTAAGGGTGTACGTGATCAATCCAGCATTTAAAAACTGCAACAGCTGGACCATTGTAGATATAGTTGAGACTATCTATCAGTTCTTAGTGTCTCAGTAATTCCACACTGAGTTTAGAGAAATCAGCCAAAAAGATCCTGACTTTTGAAAACACACATTTGCTTGTCTGTATTCTCAAAAATAAATGTCCTGAGAAATAATAACATCTTGAATTTTGCAGGAAAATGGATGGAGCTAGAAAACATCATTTTGGGTGAGGTAACCCAGACAAGAAAGACGATTATCACATGTACTCACTCATAAGTGGTTTTTAAACATAAAGCAAAAAAAAAAAAAAAAAAACCAGCCTACAAACCACAATCCCAGAGAACTTATACAACAGTGAGGACACTAAGAGAGACATACATGGATCGAATTTACATGGGAAGTAGAAAAAGACAAGATCTTCTGAGTAAACTGGGAGCATGGGGACCTTGGGGGAGGGTTGAAGAGGGAGGGGATAGGCAGGAAGGGGAGCAAAGGAAAATGTAGAGCTCAATAAAAATCAATAAGAAAAAAACAATAAATAAATAAATGTATGTCCTGGTGTTACTTGAGAGTGAAAGACACAATGACCAGGATGCTACGGGCTGCATACTGCAGTGTGCTACTCTCTGACCTGTAAAAGTGAATCTCCTTATGCAAGGAGGCATTCGGATAAAAGAAGAGCACGTCTATGGATAATTGAGGGACTTTCATTCTCTTTACTACCTATTATAGTGATGATGGAGTTGAGCTCCCACCCTGAGAGGAAACACAAGCTCGGATGTTTATATCTTTCCATGACACACTAGTTCGAAACACTAAGGAAGGTGAAGAAGTAGACACAGCCTGCCTTTTACATTTTTCTTTCTTCGGCACTGGAGGTCCATACCAGAGCTCTCATGGTCTAAGCAAGTACTAGACTACTGAGATGTAACCCAACCCCCTTCTAAGAATCTCTCCTGTCCCCCCCACACACACAATGTTATAGTGACACATAATGGTTACAAGGACATAGTATGTGGGAACATGATTATCCCATTATCAATATTAATGGCATCTTCAAACAATAAAATCGTGCCTTTAGCTTATCTATTGAATGTGTTAAGATAATACTAAGTAGAATATTTTATAGGAGGAATCTTGCGTAGAAGGCCAGTCACCCAGGGAGAAGCATAGTGGTGCTCCAACACACTGAGGTTAATACAGAAAGCTGGGCTGGGGCTGGATTACTGAGGGAAAGGCTCAGTGGTTTGATCCCTTTCTCCCACCTCCTTCCTCTTTCCCCTCCCTCCCTGCTCAGACTCCTGCCAAAGGTCACCAGCCACCTTTAACTCTCTGTACAACACACTCAGAAAACCTCTGGATCAGGCTCAACGCCATGGCTATTTTTTTCTATCTGGAACAGCTGCTTTTCCTCCAAATAGCTATGCCTTGCTTGTTCATCTCCTTCAACATTTTGCCCCCACAGAGACCTTCTGTGGATACTCTTCCTAAAACTGCACCCCATGATGGCCTCAAACTCACTATGGAGCCAAGGATGACCATGAACTCCTCCTACCTCTACTCACGAATGCTGGGATTACCCATGGTGCCACTGCGTCCAGTTTGCTGCAGTGCTGGAGAAGGAGCCCAGGGGACTGAGCATGCAGATAAGCACAATAGCTCCAACCTCTGCTATGCTCTGCTTCAAAACAGGATGCAGCTCAGTATGTTGTGAGGAGGATTTGATGCCGTCTCGTAAGTGTTGTGTGTGTTGAATCTCAACCCTAAGAACAGCACTGTAAGATACGTGTTCTCCATTTTGCAGATGGCACAAAGGACATTCAGTCAAGCAGCTAGCTCAGGAGCTCAAGCCTTTGAACCCAAGTGTTAAAGGTAGTGTCTGATTCCAGGTCCAGGAGATGTTCTACTGACTCTTTCTCACGGTACTTCTAGAATAGAAACATTCTGGAAATGAACCTGGCCTATCAAGTATCACCAAGGATACTACTTCTTAGTATAGTACATAGGGTAGGGCTTGCTATGTGCTGGGTTATCCTAAATGTTTTGAATGAATAAATGAACAAATGATGTCAAGAAGACAATCACTATAAATCTCTTACTCATTTCTCCTCTGCCTCTCTTTCTTTCCTTCCCCCTAACAACTCAGTCCCTTTGTGTGTGGAGGGGAAGGCAGACCAGGCCTGCCACTGGGGGATGTAAGAGTTCATATGAGAAGGAGCCCATGCAGAGACCCTGACATATCGTGATACGCTCTCACTGGGTGAAGTTGTAGTGAATATGTGTCTAGATATAGGAGTGGTGAGATGTGAAGATATGGAGTCACAGTGGAAACGCGACACCATAAGCCCACAGACAGGCTAGAGTTGGGCGTCAGAGCCCAAAGAATGAGGAGTTTACTCGTGTAAGCACCCATTGTGAGGAGCCAGACTTAAATAGGTTGGCATCAAGATGTAGAAGCATGAATGGAAAGAGGTCCCCTGATCAGAGATGAGGCTAGCTTCAAGGGACTAGGAAAAACAAGGGTCATGCAGTGTAGGAACTCAGAACCTGTGTGAGGGTAGGGTGTCCTTCCTTGCAAAGGGATAGCTCCATGGCCAGCTTGTAAGCCTGAGCAAGGTGAAAGATGCCCCTGTAGGATGCCTTCCATAGGACATCAGGATCCAACTGGCAGGAGAATGGTGTCTGTGTAGGGCAATTACGGGCTCAGATTTGAGCCAACAGCTTGAGCAGAAAGAAGAAGGTGTGGGGGAGAGTGACGGCCATGATGAGAGGTTGGTCATTTAGATGGTTTAACAAATAAACCAGCACTTGAGGGAGAATGGAGAGCAGATGTCACAGATGAAGACAGGAAATGAGAATGAATACCATGGCGCCAGACTGCAAGCCAGGGCTTGATTCTAGCTCATGATCTTAAAAATACAGAAATAAATACATGTGTGTCTTCTCAGACTTCATTCACCAAGCAAACATGAAATCTGCAAGCCTTCCTCCACAGCCCAGCATTAACAAGCACTCCTCATGCCTTGGCCTTTACATATCGTCTTTTGGTTTTGGGGGGTGGGTGTACTTTTTTTTCCGAAGAAGACAGTGAGTTCCATGGAAAAGGCTGCTTCCTGGGAGAGTAGAACAAATTCTGATATTATATTCTGCAATAAAATTAAGAGGAATTCAAAGAATGAAGTGGCCACACCACAAAACATTGGCATTGGATTCAAAGGGAATTCCCAACAACTAAAGTGGAGCAAATTCAAGCTTCAAAATATAGATGTTAACAAATTGTGGGTGTGGGTGCCATAGAAAAACAGTGACTCCACACAGAAAAAATAAATAAATTTTGAAGTGAAATTATCTGCTGATAAAATAATTGCTGATTGCAAAGAAGAGGAGAAACTTGGCAGTGAGATGTTTAGACAGATTCTGACCAAATCAGAGGAATAAAGCAAACAGCTTCAGTAACAGACACAACTGAAGCCATGAGCCAGAAGATGTGTGAAATGCATCCTGGGAGCACTGCTGTGAGGCTCTTTCTCTCCGAGATTCAATACACAATCATGCAGGAAGACCAAAGGGCCTGCCCCGTGACCATCAAGGGCCAAAACCACAAGAGTCAAGGACGGGTGAAGAGCTATTCCAGACAGAATTTTCCCGAAGGGTCAGAATGAGCAGACATGAGTGGTTCTGAATGAGATCCTTTCACTGGGGTTTATTGGGACAATTAGCAAAATGTAGATGTGTATTGAGAGCTGAATGGCAATGTGCCCATCGTCACCTCCTACCTTTGGTTGTTGTCTCATGCTGATGCAGGACACCGTCCTTGGAAAAACACACTGAAATCTCCATGGTGATGATGTATCAGGTCCAGAACCCAATCTCAGGTAATTCTGAGGGAAAAGTTGTGTCCTGGATTCCTGGAGCTTTTGTAAGCTCATGGTTTCAGTATTCAAATATTTAACAATGAACCAGGAGGCTTACTTCCTGCAGGAGAAAGAAAACAAGACCAAAAGTTCATGGGTTTTGTACACGTGGAAAGATTAGTCAAAGCTATAATCACAGTCTCATTTCTATCACTGAGGTTAAGAAGGCATTGAATGAGTATCTGTATGTGTATATATATGCATATACATATATACATTCATATATACACATATAAATGTGTATGTGCATATATGTGTGTTCATGTGTGTATGTTTGTGTTGTGTGTGCATGTATGTATGCTCGCATGTGTATAAGTACACATATGTTTGTGTACACATATGTAGAGGATTGAAGTTGACACCAGATGTCTTCCTTATTCGCTTTCCACTTTACATATCGAGGTAGAGTCTCTTCTCAATAAGCCTGGAGCTCACCCACTCTTGCCCAACTAGCTAGCCAGCTTGTTTCTGGGGTCCTCTGTCTCTGCTTCCCCTTCTGAGCACTGAAATCAGGTAACTGCCTCACTGCCTGGCATTTTGCATGGGTTCTGGGCACACAAACAGGTCAGTCCTCACTCTTTTGTTGCAAGAATTTTATTCACTGAGCCAATTCCCCAGGTTTGTGGTTAGTTTACATCAAATATTTGGCTTTTGAGTTATAAAGAAGTGACTGTGTGTGAAATAGGAAACAAATAATGATGTGGTCCACAAAGCTGTTTTTCTAAGAACTGTTAGCTTTGCCTAGCTTACCTGCTCACCAGTCCGTAAAGCTAAGCACTAATATGACATTAAAGTTTAGCTTTGAGGACACATATCCTTGATCATTCTGTTCCAAGAAGAGAGAAATAAAGCAAATACATCTACAACTACAAGCTGTTATTTAAATGTACAGGCAGTATTTTGAAATCACAATGTCTTTTTTTCCAGTGTGAACTTAGAACATTAGAACATTAGAGAGTGAGTTTGTCCCAGAGACAACTGGGCATGCCCACCAGAGGTCTAGCTCTTTATCCAATTGTTTCAGCTTTCAGGTTCCACAGGTTTCTCAAGCCTCTGCTGTTGTAGAATATGTATATAACTATGTTGCATTTGTTTAATTTTGTAAATATATGTTGCTGTTTTGCCTTGCCTGCCTAAGGTACCTGACTGGACTAATAAAAAGTTGACTGGCCAATAGGGAGGGAGTATAGTATAGATAGAAATTCCTGGCAGGGAGAGTAAATAGAAGGAGAAATTTAGGTCCAAAAAAAGAAAAAAGTAAAAGAGATGAAGAAGACAAAAATCTCTATGGGAGCAGGCCTGAGCCAGTGATTTCCTGCTGGAGTAGGCCTGAGGCAGTGACCCCCACAGGAGTACAAGTGAGCAATCACTGAGAGAAAAGGCCCAAGTCAGGGACCTCTGCAGGAGCAGGCCCAAGGCAGAGACCTCAGTGGGAGCAGACCCAAGAAAGCAACCTCCATGGGAGTAGGCATGAATGACTCCTGGGATTGAAGAGCAACTCCCGGGAGTACTGAGTGACCTCTGAGAACACCAAGTGACATCCAGGGAGACTGGAACTGTGGCCCTGACTGTACCACGAGAAGCATCCATCTAAGCCTTAGATCCACTGGTACCTAGAAGATTGATCACCAGAGACACAGCCCCAACTACACCAACCAGAGCCACAGTGTTGAAAACAGTCTGGTATTGGTATAAAAACAGACAAGAGGACCAATGGAACTAATCGAAAACCCAGATTTCAATCCTCATAACTAAACACCTGATTTTTGACAAAGAAACAAAAAATATAAAATGGAAAATAGAAAGCATATTTAACAAACGATGTTGGCATAACTGGATATCAACATGTAGAAGAATGAATATAGATCCATATCTATCACCATGCACAAAATTCAAGTCCAAATGGATTAAAGACCTCAACATAAAGCCAGCTACACTGAGCCATATAGAAAAGAAAGTGGGAAGTACACTGGAACACATTGGCACAAGAGACCACTTCCAAAATATAACTCCAACAGCACAGACACTGAGAGAAACAATTAATAAATTGGATCTCCTTAAACTGAGAAGCTTCTGTAAAGCAAAGGGCATGGACAACAAGAAAAATGGCACCCTACTGAAAGATCTTCACCAACCCCACGTCAGACAGAGGTCTGATCTCCAAAATATAAAAAGAATGCAAGAAATTGATCATCAAAAGAACAAATAATCCAATTTAAAAAGATGTGGTACAAAAAAAAATGTGGTACAGACCTAAACAGAGAACTCTCAACAGAGGAATCTATAATGGCTGAAAGACACTTATGGAAATGCTCAACATCTTTAGCCATCAGAGAAATGCAAATCAAGACAATTCTGAGATTCCATCTTACATCAAAAACACTGATGATAATTTATGTTGGAGAGAATGTGGGGTAAAGGGATACGTTGCTGGTGGGAGTGAAAGCTGGTACAACCCCTTTGGATGTCAATGTGGCTATTTCTCAGAAAATTAGAAAGCAACCTACCTCAAGATTCAGCAATACCACTTTTTGGTATATACCCAAAAGATGCTCAAATATACCAAAAGGACATGTGTTCAACTATGTTCATAGCAGCATTGTTTTCATAGCCAGAACCTGGAAACAACCTAAATGGCCCCTTGACCAAAGAATGGATAAGGAAAATGTGGTACATTTATTTACACAATGGAGCACTACACAGAAGAAAAAAAATGATGACATCTTGAAATTTGCGGTCAAATAGATAGATCTAGAAAATATCATATTAAGTGAGGTAACCCAGAACTAGAAAGACAAATACCATATGTGCTCACCCATAAGTGACTTTTAAACATAAAGTAAAAAAAAAAATAGCCCTAGCCTACAATTCACAACCCCAGAGAACCTAGACAACAATGAGGACCCTAAGAGAAACATACATGGATCTAATGTACATGGGAAGAAGAAAAAGACAAGATCTCCTGAGTAAATTGCCAGCATGGGGAACCATGCATGGGAAAGGGTAAAAGGGGAGGGGAGAGAAAGGGAAGAAGGGAAGGGAGTGTAGAAAAATATATAGCTCAATAAAAACAATTTAAAAAGAAAATGTGAAAAAAGAAAAGAAAAAGATGAAGGGACCAGCCAGCTAGACATGGAGTAAGCAGGAACATAGAACATACCGAATGAGAGAAAGGCAAAAAGTCCTGTGGCAAAATGTAGGTGGATAAAAACAGGTTAAATTAAGTTAAAATAGCTAATGGAACAAGCCTAAACTAAAGCTGAGCATTCATAATTAATAACAACTCCTCATGCCTGTTTTTTGGGGAGCTAGTTGGAAGAAAATGCCAACTAAGCTCTTCTTCCTTAAGTCCAGAATCACTGTCTCAATCAGCTTTACTACTCACACAGCTTCCATTCCATCTCCCCAGTGAAGATTCATTACACTTTTTAAATATTTACCTCATCTGCACGGTGCAGATATAGTTGTGCACATGTGGAGGTGAGGCGACAGCTTGTGGGAACTGGCTTTCTCTTGACCACGTAGGTCCTAGAGAGCAAACGTAGGTCATTAGGCAAGACAGCAAGCCCCTTTACCACTGAGCCACCCTGCCCCTCTGAGATTTATTATTCTTTAAAGCAAATTTATGTAAGACTTTTCCATAAAGTGACTACCATTAAACTTTCCACAATTTCCACGTGTCCAGCAGGTAAGTCTCTTCACCGACTTTGCCCATCAACCATAGATCTATGCTGGAGAGCACAGAAGGTTATGTTTCATGTTTACTCTAGAGAATGTTTAACAGCACACCTGGGGGATGGTTGTTCTCTGGACAGTAATCAAAATGATGGCTCATTGTTCTCAGTACTGAAGACCTCCCAGCCTGTCTTCCCCATGTTGAGAGAGGTTTTCCCCTTGGAGAAAGAATAGCACAGTCATTAGTACAAGGTTTAGGTTCATCTCAAATCTTGCTCCTGCCATCACTGCACAGTAAAACATCAAAACCAAGCACACCACCACCATCATCATCATCACCATCATCACCACCACCATCACCACCACCATCATCATCGTGTTTGTGTGTGCCTAATTGCTCTGTCAGACGTTACTAGAAGGTCTAGCAGGTTAAGGCTGACTGAAGCCCTGAGGCCCTGAAGGCTGAGGTGATATAGCTCATTGAAAATCCACTTGTGTTCACCATAACGAATGCCCTGACTGTACCAACTTCTCCACTTGTCTCCGCACCATCCACAAACGATACCTTTTCCTCCAAGTAGTCTCATTCTTCATCTCTCTCTTCATTCAGCTCTTGGCTCAATGTCACCATAATAGGGAGTATTTTTGACCTATATAAAGTAGAAAATAGCTCGATACAACAGTCCATCTTCCCCGCACCCCCACTCTTTTTTATGGCCCTTTTCATTCTCCTCAGAACCCGGCATTAAACACTCGTCCCTGCACACGTGTGCCTACCATCTTCCTCTCTAAGTAAACAAAGTCTCCCTAATGGCATACCTTTTTTGCTTGCAATTTAAACACTATTTGAAAAAAGTAGATTTCCAACAAATATTTATTGAGTTAACATAAGAGTAGATCTAATTTCAGCTCAGTTTAAAAACAAATAACCCTAATTTTTAATCAAGTCCAAAGGTCCTTGGGAAAATGCAGTATTGCCACATTTGCTAAGGGGAGGAAGAAAAGAAGAAGGAGGTAGAGAAAGAATAAACCTTCAGTATAGTTAATAAAAAGAGGAGAAGGCCCTCAAAATAGCCTTCACCATGAAGCTCTTGACACACATTAATAGCATCATGCACTTCTGTATTTTTACCTTTTTGAGATTTTTTTTCCTTCCTCATGGCATAGGTTTCCAGGAGCAATACCCCTCTCTGTCGTACCTAGAGGAGTAAAGGCCTTTCTGCTGCCTGGAAATCAGTTCCTTCTTAATTCATCCTATCCCTGTGCAATTGATTTCCATCATCCCATCCTCGCAGTGGACATACCAGCATATACTGGCTCTGCCCAGTTGCTCATCTCAGTCCATGAAACCGTGCCATCTTTGTTAGCTTTAACTGGAGACCTACCACAGCCTAGAGTCACCAGAGAAAGAAGTCTCAATAGATGGAAGGTCCAAATCAGATTGGGCTGTGGGCATGTTTATGGGGTGGGGTGGTCATCTTGATTGTTATTTGATGTAAGAAGATACAGCCTCTTGAGGGCAGCACCATTCCCTGGACCACAGTCCAGGAAGCTAGCAAGGCATGAGCCCATGAGTGAAGCCTGGATTTCTCTCCTGATGCTGCTCAGTGATGAAGTGTGACCTGGGAGTGTAAGCCAAATAAACGCTTTCTTTCCCTGTGAGTGTTTTATCACAACAAGAAAACTCAAACTAGAACATGCTAGAACTGAGAAATTCTACTTCCACTTTGTTGAGCCTTGGCTTCCACTGCCCTGAAGCCATCCATGCCTCAGTTTCCCTGTTCTAGTATACATTTACAAGACTTTGAGGGACAGACTTCTTCTTACTGTGATCATGATGAAAACCTCTGATCAATAATGTCTGTAATCTTTCAGTACAAGCAGCCCATCTCTGTGTGCTTAAAGGCATGTCTTTAATAATATATATACATATATAATTAAATTATATTTGTGTATGTGTTCTGAAAATAACTCACCCAATTCCGTATCAAACACTAGATTTTGAAGTACTAATTGTGTTAATAAAATGCACACATCAATGCCTGTGAAATTATACTATGATCCTAATCATAAAAAGCTTCATAATAGTTGCCTTTCTCTGAAGGAGAATCTCACAAACAGCGGTCAACTTTTAAGAAAAAGCAGGAAGCAAAACAAAGCCCTGTTTTGGTTAGCGGCTTATCCTTGAACTCATATCTTAACCCAGAACATGACATGAGAAGCTTAGCTTGGTCCGTTACAAAACTACAAATATCAATACAATGTATAAGAGTATAAATTATATCTTGAAATAATGGCATTATACTTAAACCCATCATTTTTTGTGAACTTTTCTCCAAGCAAAATAAAGTTGACATCTGAGACGCATTTTATTTCTTCAGTCTAACAGCAGTGCCCTGGAGTTTAGAGTCAGAATCTGAAGCTTTTGTTTCCTAAGAGTTCAGATAAAAATCTCCAAGTAGTGACATAAATAAAAACTCAGACCAAAAGCTATATACAAAACCACTTTAGTACGCTTCCAATGTAAATCTTCAACCAGAAGTCTTATTTTTCTTTTCTTTTCTCTCTTTTTTTTTTAGGGGGAAGTTGGGGGAGGGAGGGTCTAAGATAAGGTTTCTCAATGAAAAAGCCCTGGCTGGCCTGGAACTTGCTCTGTAAACCATGTTGGCCTTGATTTCACAGCACCCGGAAGGCAGAGGCAAAGGCTGGACCCCTGAGTGCAGCCAGGGGTAAGGAATCCTTGAAGAATCAGGACCAATGTAGCTTTGGCTAAAAACTAAACACAAAAGTGAACAAATCATGAAGTGCATGAGAGTTTGAACTTGGAATGTGAAGAGACCATTGTGACTGTTGACTGTATGCTTCATCTTAAATGTAAGTAACTGAACATGTCTACTAAGGGGTTTCCAGCTCCAGAAATACATTTATAGTTAAAAGTTAAAAGAACTCTTCCATAGACTTCCTTGCAAATGTACTATGAAAATCAAGTAATCTTTTGGTTTTAGTTTTAGATCCCATAGTTTTGCAAAAGAGGTTTAAGGACAATGGCAGTGTCAAACCACACACAAATTGTGTAAAATTGTTTGTACATATGAACAAAACTTTTTTAAAAATTACTCTTTCTTCAAGACTCCATTACCTGTCACATATGTTGATGAAGCAGTAAACATTTGCTACCTTATATTAATAAGAAAAGGAGGGGGCTGGAGAGATGGCTCAGAGGTTAAGAGCATTGCCTGCTCTACCAAAGGTCCGGAGTTCAATTCCCAGCAACCACATGGTGGCTCACAACCATCTGTAATGGGGTCTGGTGCCCTCTTCTGGCCTGCAGTCATAGACACAGACAGAATATTGCATACATAATAAATAAATAAATATTAAAAAAAAAGAAAAGGAAAAAAGTTTAATTGTTAGTGATGAAGAACTTGGGAATACATGGCGCCCAACAGTGAACAAAAGAAATATCCTTCAAATTGTATTTTCTTCTTAGACTGTTTCAGTCAAGATGGATGATTTGTGCATATAAGGGACTTGGCTGAGCAGAACATTTACAAGCTTTTTGGTGTCTGTAAACTCCAGCTATGTTTTCTCAGAATTCCCTCTTCTTCCAGAGGCTGCCACCATTCCTCAGGTCAGAGCCATATCTCTCTGACCTCTGTGTCTATCCTCACATCTCCTTCTCTGGCTCTGACCCTCCAGTGTCCCACTGGTCATCACTCGAATTATACTAAGTCTACCAGGATAATCTAGAGTTTTCTCTACCTCTAACATCCATAATTGTTTCTGCAAGAGTCTTTTACGATGTAAACTAAAAGATTTAGGACTCTGGTATGCATCCTTACAAGGGGACATTACTCCAGCTACCATGCAATTTTGAAGAATTAGGAGGTTGACTTTGCCGCACTAAGCTTACTATGAATTTTACAAAGGCTTACAATGAATCTGTGCTAGTTAGAATGGTTCTAGGAAAGATAAAAGTAGACAGATCCTGAGGCAAGGCTACCATGTCGGGAACTTAATATAGAACAGAAGTAGTTTTGCAAATTATGAGGGAAAGACTAATAAAGACCACTGAGACTATTATTGTCTATGCAGGAAACAATAATTAGATCTCTACTTGACCATATATGAAAGTACTTCCAGGTAGTCATTTAGACACAGGAAAAGGAAATGCAAAAGTATAGGAAATAATCTTACAAATTTATATGAGAAATATTTCCTAAACAGAACCAAAAAACACACATGGTGAGTTGTAGACATAAAAATGTGATGTCAGAATAAAAAAGCCATGCATAAAGTAAAAAGGCCTCTCTACCACTCTTGCAGTCAAAACATTAATATTTAAAATATAGAGAGAATTTCTACAAATCAATGAGAAATTATAATTACATAAGATTAACTGAAATTAATAAAAGATCTAAACATAAGAGTTAAAAACCATAATAATCTTAGGGGGAAAAGAGATCAATCTTTATAACCTTGTATTGGAAATAGTTTCTTAGGTATAACATCAAAAGCACAAATAAAACAAAAAAATGTATAAAATAAGATTCATCAGAATTTGAAAATTTTGTGTATCAGAAAACCATAATGAATTTTAAAAGGAAGCATATAAACTCAGAGAGATATTCACAAATTACATATTTGAAGCTCCTAGCATCTAGAGCACTTACAACCCAACAGAACTCATTTTTAAAATAGAAATTTTTTTTTTATTTTCGAGACAAGGTTTCTCCATAGCTTTTTTGGTTCCTGTCCTGGAACTAGCTGGAACTAGACCAGGCTGGCCTCGAACTCACAGAGATCCGCCTGCCTCTGCCTCCCGAGTGATGGGATTAAAGGCGTGCGCCACCACCACCCGGCTAAAATAGAAAATGTTTGAATAGATATTTCTCTAACAAAGTTATTAAGTGACCAGCAAGGACCTGAAAAATTCTGAAAATCATCAGCTGTTATTAAATACAACTTTAATCACACAAGGTACCAACTCTACACCTACTAGCATAACTATAGCAATATTTGATGGGAAGTAGATAACAGCAAGGGTGTGGAAGAATCCAACCTTCATGTACTGTTGACAAGAATGCAAAAACAGTGGCTGAGAGATGGTTCAGGCAGTCAAGTGCCTACCACATTAGTGTAAGTATCGAGTCCAGATCTCCAGAACACACATAAGTGGGCACGGCGTTTGTGTCTATTACACCAATGCTAAGGAGAGAGAGACAGTGGGTCCCTGCAGCTCATTGGCCTGACATGTAGCTTTGGACCAGTGTTTTGCACTTTGCACTGAAAGTTAAGTGTCTGGGGCTAAGACCCTCTTGGAAGTATTTCGGTGGTGGGGGGTGGGCGGGGAGTGGAAAGTAAGATATAAAATAAAAATAATTTTATTGGTGTAGATACTGCAGACTGTTGTCCTCACAACACTGAACAGAACTGCATATGACCCAGCATTTCCATTAGGTACCTACTCCCAAGAACTGAAACGGACTAACACAGATACCTATGTGGCAATGTTCACAAGAACACTGTTTCTTATTCTTGTGAATAAGCAAGAGATTGAAATCATCTAAATGTCAAGTGATGGGTGATTTAAAAAATATGCTGTAACCCAATATCTTTCCGTTATAGAAAGGAATGAAGTACAAGGTCAGAATGCTGAGAGGGATGTGACAGAAAAGACTGCTTATGAGTTTCAGCAGGGCACCGGGACTCTATTGGGAATCAGCCTGGAAGCCATCTGTGTAACATTCTGGCAAATCGCCTACCTACATTTTATCCATGTACTGGAACTCTAGTAGGTTGAGGTGAAAGGTGGTGGAATAATTAATATGGGGGAAGAGATGTCCAGGTAGCTCAGAATGCAGACTGTGGCTTGGGTTTTGCCACCTAATGGGGGAGTCTGGGAGCATAAAGAACAGAGAGATCCCAAATGCTTGCCTCTGGCCCAAAATGAAAAATAAAGCTGGGGCCAAGGGACGTACGGCTTTTAAAGAGAGGATGGACATTAAAACAAGTCGAGCACTTTGCATTCTGACAGTAGAAATGGTGTCTTGAGAATGCTTCAGGAATGGGCCAGACCCACCCATCCCAAGGTTTAAATCACTTGTAAGAGTTAGCTTTGAGATGAGTGATTGGGGGTGCCTTGCTCACACAGGACTGCCTACAAAAATGTTTCCCCATGTTCAGCCACCCAGGCCCTCAAAGGCCACTCTTATCCCAGGGAGCCTGACTCCTGGTTAGGCTGGTGGCAGACACTGGTGTTGGTCATATAATGCTGGTGGTGCATGGATATAAAATGCAAGAGACATGGAGCAGTATCTGTGCAGGTGGGAGGCTGAGCGACACCCTGAAAGGAAGAGTGTGGAGATGCAAGAGTGAAGTAAAAAAGAAATGCAGGGGAGACCCCAACAAGGTAGAGATGCCAGGTTTATAGAATATCTGTTGAGAAAAGATGTGGGAAACAAGAAGAGGCAGCTCAGGACTCTGCAGGCTGTGGGGACCGTGTAGGCAACCACTGAGGCTGTGGGGGCTGGGCTGCACAAGTCAGTCCCTTGGAACTCACACAGTGAGGAAGGCCAGATGTGCCAGGGCAACAGGATTTAGTGTTGGCCTGGCTGGATCTCAGCATTGCTTCTGTCCCCTGCCTGCTCTCCACATCTTACACTTGGACTGGAAATGTCTGCCCTGTTACGCCACAAATATGAATTTGCACTTTTTTGTTCTTTTCGTAGGGGCTCCAAGATAAGATATAACTTTTGAACAATGCTGTAACTGGAGCTCTTAGAGGTATAAGGACTTCTGCTTTGGGAAATGGACATGAGTTCTTGGGAGCCAGCATGGAACAGTGTGATGAGAAAACAAACCATTCTCCATAAGCTTACACTGGGTCCCTCTGGGGGTGATAGCCCGGGAGGTTTGAAAAGCTTTAGGAAGTGGGGCCTGATTGGAGAAAGCATCCCACTGAGGATGTGCCCTTGGAGGGAGCATTAGGACTCTGGCCTCTTCTTGCTGTCTCTCTGCTTCCTGGCCTCTGTGATATGCATAGATTTGCCGCACCATGCCTTACCTCAGGCCCAAAGTAAGAAGGCTAACTGACCATGAGTAAAATGTCAGAAACCGTAATAAACAAACATTTTCTCTTTAACAAATTAAACATAAAGGGAATATGGTGCAGGAGAATTGTCTGTATTCTGTCAATCCTATTTGAAATAAATGCTGATTGGCCAGGCAGGAAGTATAGGCGGGTCAACCAGGCAGGAAGTAGAGGTGGGGTGATGAGAACAGGAGAATTCTGAGAAGGAAGAAGCCCATTCCTCCCAGTCCAGCCCAGCCCACCAAAGAAGCAACAAGTGACCTACCCTGATGTGAAAGGTACTGAGCCATGTGACTAACATAGATAAGAATAATGGGTTAATATAAGCTACAAGAGCTAATAAGAAGACTGAGCTAATGGGCCAATCAGTTTTATAAATTATGGAGATCTCTGTGTGATTTTCTTTGGGGCTTGCTGGTTGTGGGGTATTGGGTGGGACAGAAACCCCAACAAGTAGGCCCTCCATGTTACAGGAATGAAGTATTAATGTATGGTACAACTGAATGAACATGGAAAATATGTAAAGTGAAAGGAGTTAGGCACAAATGTCACATGACTCCATTTATGTGAAACACTAAGAATCAGCAAACGAAGCAATTCATGTTTTCAGCGGCCCGGTAGGGAAGAGAGGGAGAAATTGCTTATGCATATGTGTTCCCTTTCTGAATGATGAAACGTTGTGCAACTCGGCAGAAGTGTGGTTGCACAACACTGTGGATAACTGGATTTCACTGGTACATTTTACTATGCCAAATGAGCAATATGCTGCATGCAACACAACAGACAGGACCATGGAAACTGTTAAAAGATAAACTAGTAATTATTTTTTAAGATGCTTGTCATCCATGTAGCTTGTCATCCAAGAAAAAAAATAGTACCATAAATCTTTGTGAAAATACAAATAATGCAAAGGGAAAATGATCTCAGGACCAACCAGACAATTTGCTGAAGAGTCTGATATGAAATGACCACCAACAAAAAAATACAAATTAATTAATTAGAATTAACCTCATTATGCTTGTGAAACTTCAAAGCCAAACATACTTTCGGACAAAGATCAAACACCAATGAAAATGAAAAATGAATTGGATATAATGTCTTCTCTTATGGAAATACCCTCTGATGTCGAGTAAAAAGGCAAGGTGGACTTATAGAACACACTGAAACTTGTATAAATTTTTAACACATTCACTGTGAGTGGAGACATAGTAGATGGCAGGACCACATAAGGAAAGACGCCCATCAACTTCTTGATGGTGGTTGTCCCTGGAGATAAGGGTGGCATCAAAGGAATATTACCTATAATTTTCATTTCTTAGAAGAAACTTGAAAGTCAACAAAACACATTGTTGATGTTTGTTATTTCTGACAGCTGGAACTGTCTTTGTGTGTACTTTTAACTGAGAGGCTCTTTCAGAGTTAAATAACCAATAATTTATTAATGGCTTATTGTTAATAAATAAGATATAGCCATGAAGACTACATAAATTTTGCTATGGTAATAAAATTGACTAAAGTGTGTGTGTGTGTGTGTGTGTGTGTGTGTGTGTGTGTGTGTGTGTGTGTGAAACAGAGAGACAGACAGACACAGAGAGAGAAACAGAAACACACAGAAAGAGATAGTAACAGAGAACTATTGCACGCGAGGTTCACCATCGCTAAGGTGAGCATCTTTGAAGAGGAAGCCACAGTAACAGCTTCAGCAACACTCCCTAATCAGAGCTCCCTGAACAGCCAAGTGCTAGAACCTTGTGTGTTTGCCCAGGACAGTGTGTGCTGCAACTGAACAAAGACACTTCCTGTTCTTCTGAAGAAGCCAGACAGACAGCAAAGTCCAGAGCAAAATCTGTTACCCTCCCCTGGTTCACTCCATATATTCCCTTGGCCTAGCGTTTGTTTATTTGCTCATTGACTTAAATCTGATATAAGCCATAACACTGCAGATCGTATCAAACACGGGTTTCCGATTATCTTTGCTATTACACTGGCCGCTGGTGGGGAGCGTCGTCTCCAATCATTTGTATTTGAGGCCCTTTTCTGACACCAGCATGCGTGTACTGAAGAAGAACAACTGGAAAAGGCTGCCACTCGCTGCTTTGGTGAGTGAATTGCTATCGGTCTCCTGGGCTGTGTGTCCTAACAAGCAAACTGCTATGCAGAAAGGGGAATTAACTAACAATGAGGCTAAGAGGTTTGCAGCCCCACCGCCCAGACCTCTTTCTCGGTGTGACGCCCGCCTAGAGTGCTGCCTGCTCAGCACATTGGAATGCTCCATTTACAGGCTACTTTCGCCAGTTAGTAAACATTTCCTTCTAATGCATGCTTGCTGGAAGAAGCCCCGACTTCTGCTCTCAGGTCTGTCTCTTGAACCTTACCCAGGAAATAAAACAGAACTCTGTTCCGAAGAGCCACTATGAATTTATAAATACTGCATGGCGGTGCATATGCCTTTAAGATGAGAACTTAAATCTCGTGAGGGTGGGGACTGTTATTTTCGAAAAGAGAGAACGAAGGCCCCTTAAGCAGAAAACACAAACAAGTCGTTATCACATCTCATTATCTACAACTTTTTAGAGCTTAGCTTTCTTTGCTAAAAATACAAATTTCTCGTGGGTAGGGACTTTGTCCATTTGGTTAGCATAGGGTCTGGCACCTAGGTGGGACATGTGATAAACAGAGAAGACTCCAGGTAACTACCCGGGTACGGGTCTGCACTCACTCATCCACAAACAAGTGGCGTGCCCTACGTTCCTGCTCTTAGAAGAGTTAATTAGTAACAAAAAAAGTAAAAATATTAGGATTCTGATCATTCTGAAACAGGAAGACCATCTTTAAATATGAAGAAATCACAAGTACAGCATGACCCAGTGACCTGTCATTGTGACTAAGCAACTTCAAACAGGAAAGATTTCAGAGGTCCGCAGTCACTTGAACCTGTTATGACTCAGTGGTGGGAAAGACAGAAAAGAGCTGGGATCCCAATGCCCGCTTGATAGCCACGGCCCCAGTGGTCTAACTTCTTCGCACTGGGTGCCACTTAAGGTCCCCGCTTTCCCGACAGCCCCACCGTGACAGGTCAAGTCTTAACCCCATGGCTTATACTGCCAAACCACAGCATGGTCACCGTTGTTCTAGAAAATGGCACAAATTTCTATTTGTAGTCATAAATGGCACACAATCACCCGGTAACTTCTAGAGAGCCACTCTTTACACTAAAGGACGAGGACTGAAAACGATACCAAGTTGACATGCAGATGCTCCTACGCGCAAGCTGGGAGACATACTGTCATGTGACCTGACATCCTGTTTGGGTTTTCTTTTCTCTTTTTCCAGCACAAGGGGGAAACCCTGACCAAAGCTGACCTGGGCAGACTCTTTATCTGAAATTTTGAGCTCGAGTCGAGTTCAAATTCACACCAGCAACCAGTCACGCTAGGTGCTCTGTGGAGGCCCTGTTTGCACCCCTGAGAAACGAAAGCAGAAAAAGCCAGTCATGGGAAAGACCAATGAGGTAAACACTGTATCAGCTTCCTGTTGCTGCTGTAAAGAATTACCACACGCTTAGGACCTTAAAACACGCAAGGAGGTTTTTTAGGGCTGTGGGGCAGAATCTAAAAGAGGCTGGCAGGGCTGTGTTCCAGTAGACTGCGGGGAACCCCGGCCTTGTTTCCTCCAATCTCCTTACTCTCCCTCTCCTAAAGACCCTGGCACTCACGCTGGGCCCACCTGGATAGTTCAGGATAATCTCCCTAGTTCAATAGGTTTGGTTTAATCATAGCTACAACATCTGGTTTGCCATGTAAAGTGATATTTTTGAAAATTCCAGGCATTGGGACATCAGTGCCGGGGGTGGAGGGGGGCTGTCACTTAAGCCTACCAAAAATATCCAGGGAGGTACAAAGGTCATAGGTGAAGAAAAGGTTCCCACGGGCCTTTGCTTCCTGAGCTCCTACACTTGGGTACCAGGGCACACCTTTATGCCCCTGTGAAACCTCGTGGGTAGCAGATGCCTAAGCATTCTACTAAGAATTCTAAAAGCTTACAGAATGTATTTTCTTTATCACCATCGCAAACACTACCACCACCATTATTATATGTAGGCACACACGGGTGTAGGGATGCCTGTGGAGACTAGAAGGGGCAGCTCGTCCTCTGGAGCAGGAGTTTCAAGTAGCTGGAAACTGCCTGATGTAGGTTAGGGGAACTTAGCTCAGATCCTCTGCCAGCGTAGCAGGTGCTCTTAACTGCTGAGCCATCTCTCCAGCGCGGAGAACGTCGGGAGTGACAGGACCAGTGAGCAGCATCTCCCCGATGGAGCCGTCCATGTCAGAAACACACGGCTCTTGCTCTAGCTCAGGACAGTAGAGTCGGTCTAGCCAAGTACAGCCTCTTTTCTCTGATGAAACTGTAAAACAGAAGCCCTTGCTAACAGTAGCAGAATCTTAATTAAGGGATATTTAGATCCCACAGGAGACCACCTGCCACATGGAATCCCAGGGGCTCCAGCGGGGGAGGGGATCTTAGCTTGGTGCACTTCTTCCTGCTTCCTCTCCCTTCTCACAGAAGGGTTGTGTCCAGAGCCTCTGGCCACAAGTGCACATGACCTAGACAACATAGTCGCTGCCTAACCTGGCAGCAGAGGCAACGCGTTTGACACTGAAGCACGTTCTCTAAAGAGACAGCCAGTAGTTTCAGGAACCAGAGTTTTGTTTCTGTCAGTTTTGTTTGGTGCTCAGTGCCAGGGGCTCACTTAGCCTGGATCCCTGGCCGGGATTTTGTAGGGAATTCTGCCTGAGTGACACTTAGCATCTTCCCTAATCGCTCACCCAAGTGCTCTCTGTGACCTCACGGAGCAGAAATGACACGGCCACCTTCCCCCCAGACAGAAACAACGATAAGGGGACCCATCGTAAGCCCAGCGTATGAAGAAACCAAAGGGGACTCATACACTTTTAAGTGGAATCGTGACTCAGAATCAAGAACACCAGGAGCAGACCCAGGCTGAACTGCTCAGCAGAAGAAGCTGCTTCCTGTCAGCTGCCTTGCCCTCATCTTTTTGTGAAGAATTCCCCGAAGAGTTAGGAACTCTATCTTTAAATCCCCCACTATATCTTTTAAGACCCAGTGAAATGAGTGTGTACAAAATAGTCTTTTACTAGGTCCTGTAGAAATGCCGTCTGTGTGCCTGTTTTGCCAAGAAATTAAAATCCGGTCTTTGCCAAAGGTCATAAATATACTTGGCAGAGTAGAGAGGCTCAGTAGCAAGAGAAAAAGTAATCTTTCCATTCAGCCAGTTGCTCTCATTTATTACAAACCGTCTGTCTTTCCCTGAACAGTCTCCCTGATGGAGTCTGGCTCAGAGGGCCTGTGGGATGCGGTACAGCTTCACCCACAGGGCCACAAGGGCTGTCACTAGCCCCGCGGCTTTCCTCCCTCAGCAATCTGCTATTTTTCTTTACAGTAACAACCAGTTTTTAGGAAAGCATCCAGTATTAGTTATGTTGTATTTTTTCACTACTTTAAGACCTGATTTGATTTCCTTCAGCTCTCTGAGTATTATAAAAAATGCCAGTAAGCTGAGTAGACCGTCGGCGCGTGGGCCGGTGATGGGCTAACTAGTGATTTCTTAGCTTTACAGTCACCAAATCAACTCAGGCTGCTCATAGGAGCCCGGGGGAGATTTCAGGGTTATGCGTTTTAAGAGTTAGGGCGACAGAGACAGGGATGATCACTGAGGTCGGGGGCAGACAGTACAGCTAAGCTGTGAGCTCAGATCCAGTGAAACTTTCTCTCAAATCACATGGTAAAGCCAGCTGAGAAATGTATGATCAAAGCAAAGTTTTCAAAGAGTTCAGAGAGAGAGAGAAAAATAAAATGGAATCGAATAAAGACAAACACCAACATCCCCCTCTGACCTCCATGGTCATACACATGTGTGTACACACACACAGAGATACATACACATGCATATGAGAACACACATAAGCATGCACACACAATAAATAAACAGGCAGGTAGATAAATAAAAAATTTCACCCTTAACCACCTATGTGTCCCTAACTACACATCACTCCAAGATGTGTATAGCCACAGTAGCCTGATTCTGGGCATAACCTCCTCTCTCTGTTCTGTGACGTGAAACCATCAGAAGGCTAAAATTCCGTGAACATGCAGATTTAAGACAAAAATAACTAAAACTGGGTAGAACTTTTAATGTGATTGGAAGGTCAAGACACGCCTAACATTTCAACAGAAACATACGTCATCATCAGCAAATAAAATCTGATAACTCTTGCTGGCAGCTAATTTAATTTGCTCTGTGTACTTGATAATAGCACAGCTTCATTTCTTTTAAAAATAGCCTGTAAAAGTTTTCAAATTACTCAAGTGCCCATTTGTTTAGAACTATGGTTATTTGTGTTTCGATTGTACTTTCCACTTAAATTCCTCATTCCTGGAATGGAGGTACATCAAAACATGAGTCAGACATAGTTCCTCAGCAGTTAGACAAATACAAGGTTGGGATATATGCACCAAGGGCCCTTTCTTCCTCTTCTGTGTCTCTACTACATTTACAAAATCAAACGCAAATCCAGTAAACATTTCTCATTATTTAGCATTTGTGCGGGGGCAGGGAGTTCGTGTGTGTGCATGTGTGTGTTGAAGTGGGCAGTGTACATCTGTATGTGTGTGCCTGCAGAGGTCAGAGGTTGAAACCAGGAGTCCTTGTTCCTCATTCTACACTTTCCTTATCTAATTATGTGATGATTTATAGACAGGGTCTCTGGCTAAATTTTGAAATCTCTGTTCCCTCTTAGACAGACTGACTGGCAAGCTCCAGAGACCTCCGGACTCTGTCTCCCAGAGTTGAGAGTTGAGATTATACACACACACCACTGTGCCTGGTGTGTGTGTGTGTGTGTGTTGGTTCTGGGGATATGAACTCAGGCCCTCACATTTGGTGCTATATTAAAAAGCTTCCACTAAACATGGGCACTTTTGAAAAAGCTTCATGTATGATAAACACTGCTGTAAATCTTCACACAGTGAAGCTCCTACCTGAGATTTTTACTATATCTCTACCACTTGAAGATTGGAGTACGGTAGAAAGACAATGGAGGTCTCTCTCAAGAGAATGACTAAATAAAACCATTTGGAAATACTGTTACATTGTAGCTCACATTTTATTTTTATAAATCGTTTTTATTTATTTATTTATTTATCCAGTCTTGAACTTGTTTCAGCCTTTTGAATGCTGAGATTTTAAGCACATGTCACCATGCTCAGCTGCAGTTAACATTCCAAAAAAAAAAAGTTGTAGATTGTATTTTGATTATAAACTATTCTTTTAAATCAGACATCCCTAGGAAATGTTTTTAGCCTGTTAACATTACTATCAAGATATTTCCACACAGAAGCACGAGTGGATATGAGACACCACAGTTCTGCTCAGCCCATTGCCCAACAAATAGTTACACAGAGCAGAGCTTCTCACAATAAGACAAACAAGCCAGGGTCCTTCCAGGAAGGAGAAAATCACTGTGGAAACAATGTGAAATCTGCCAGCAAGATGTTCAGGCAACAAGCCACCTGTGGGCAATGACCTTCTGTCGCCTTTGGCAGATTGAATTTGCTCAAACTTGGGTTTATATTAAAATAATCCAGAAAAAATGCTTCTTTGATTTTTATCAGTTTCTAAGTGTCTGGCTTTTCTGTTCTTCTCATCAGGTTAGAAACACAGTTTTAGAATCATACCTCTAAGTAAAAACAAGGTACAATGTAACAGGAAACGGATTTCCTCAATAAAAGCACAGATCTTCCAAGTCCTCAGAAGATCCTGGAGTCCCCAGATTCACGCTGGGATGGGAGTCCCTGTAGATTTTCCTCCTCGTGTTGATTACCATCACGCTATGACTCAAACACACACACACACATACAGAGAGAGAGAGAGAGATCTTGACCACTACCCCATTTCCTAGTTCCCTTTAACCCAGTTAAAATGGACTTAATATTTTCTTTTAGACTTTTTAAAACATCTTTGTGTTTCTTTCCTTTTTTTTTTTTTTTTTGCAGTTTATCGCTGAACTTTATAAAATGTTAACTAAATAAGGGAGAATATAAAAAATAATTATAGGACATCTAAACTCTAGAAGCAGCCACATTTCCAAAGAACATATTTATGATTCTAAAATAACCTCCCTGGAGGCTGATGGGCTTTTTCTAATCACCTTGCCCAGCCTCTATAGCCTCTGGTTTCCTACATTGCTCAAGCTGGCCAACAATTCTTAAAACCTATACCCATAAGAACCAATCTTAGACACCAAATTTGACACCCCACCCCCTTCAGCTTTCCCTTGTGTCCAGCTTCTCCATTTAAGCCTAGTTTTCCATTCAAAGGAATTATGTGCTTTGTAGAATTATATGATTTGCCATTTTTAAACTATGAACTACTTTTCTCTACCTCTAGTAACAGGTTCTTTCTTTAGACGAAGTTTCAGGTTCAGTACCAGCTCATTAAGAACCAAGTCAAGCATCTGATATCCCCAAACTAGACGATGGCCGCTGTGTCCACGCAGTATCAGGTCTTGCTGAGCACCACTGGGACTTGAAAGCACAAAATTCAGGGGACTTGGGCTTCTCTGGCCTCTTTGAGTACACCATTTACAACAGCCACAACTCGAGACTGCAGGAACAAGCAATCTACATACCTGAAAAGTCTTGTCAGACAAGGAGATTTTCGTTCTCTAATAATCTTGGGATTAAACCTAGAGCCCTGAGAATGCAAGGCAAACCCTCTACCACTGAGCTACATCTTCAGCTTTGAAACCACAGGGCTGGTCATGTAAACAGCAAAGGGCTATGGGAACATAGCCCTAGGGGAATAAAATCTCAGACTTAAAATCCAGGCCAAAACCACATGCTGTTTTAAGACCCAGGGTTACCAATTTTCACTCACGTAAAATTATTTATACCTGAAATATTCATTGGGGTAAATGATGCAATCATATTATTTACAATAATATCAACATACTTTTAGTAATTAAGACTGGTTCTATATTCTGGCTATGTAATGCAGAAGAAAAGGAAAGCAAACAAAAAAGAAGGACAAATAGCCAGGAGGGCCCTGAAAAGAACAGGTGAGCCAAGAGGGAGAGAAGTGGGAGGAACGGAGATGTTGGCGTCAGGTCACAAGCTGGAAGTCTGCCAAGTTCAGCTGTGTGACACCGGGCCTTGGGAGGCAGTGGGAGGACTAGGGATAGGTGGATAGGGCAACAGGACAAAACAGAGATGGACTGAGTGGAAATTTAAATGGTGCAGATGCTTTTTTCAATCATAGAGAGGACAGAGGGATTTTTTTCCTTTTAATATATGTATGGATGTTTGCCTGGGTGTTTATGCACCCATGTGTGTGCCCGGTGCCCTCAGGGGCCAGGAGTAGATGTAAGATCGGGACTAGAGTTATAGACAGTTGTAAGCAACCACCTGGGTCCTCTAAGAGCAGCCAGTGCTCTTAAGAACCATCTCTCTGGTGCAGAAATATATTTTAAGACACTCTAGTTCATTTCATTTGGAAATTTAAAAAGGAATAGCCCCATTTTTTATTATTAACAAAATATTAACTTAGAATTATAAAAATAAATAGCCAAATAAACAAAATAAAATTCTTTTTTTAATTTTTATTTATTTGTTTATTTATTAAAGATTTCTGTCTCTTCCCCACCGCCGCCTCCCCTTTCCCTCCCCCTCCCC
>NW_026068016.1:192870-281335 GCF_014885135.2 Alexandromys fortis
AAATTTATATTAAATTATATATATTTTAAATATATATGGGTAAATTCATTTAAAATTTTTAAATGGGGGAAGCTGTTCTTTCTCTGACTAAATATTCAGGCACAATAAGATAAAAAATATTTTCAGATGGCAAAAGGCAAAGGACAAATTGGGAAGATACCACAACGCTCCCAGTGTGGCTCATCCCTCAGTCTCTATGGCACTCCTACAGCTGGGGAAGGAAGGGGCCAACAGCCTGATGGGAAACAGCTCAGCACAGTTTATAGGAAGAGAAAAGCAAATGATCTTAACATACAGGGAAAACTCAACCTCCCTTGTACAAGGACAATGAAAACTTAAACGCAGTGGCTTATTGTTTCTTTAGCAGCGGTCAGAGGGTCTAAAATCTACAGTTCACTCACTTCAACAGGTATGGGGAAGTGTGCATTCACACCCCTGTGGAGAGGAAATTCTGTGCATCTACCTCTTGATCCAGTCTTCCTGCTTTTATACATGTAGCCCAAAGGAAAACCAATACTAAAGCAGTGGTTCTCAACCTTCCTAACGCTACAACTCTTTAGCGCGGTTCCTCGTCTTGTGGAGACCCCCCAACCATGAAATTATTTTGCTGCTATTTCATAACTGTAAATTTGCTTCTGCTATGAATCATAATGTATTTATGTAATCTATGTTTTATCGATGGTCTCAGACATCCCTGTGCTGTAGGACAATGGTCTTGTACACTGTAAGGATTTGTCACTTGTAGTGGTTTAATAAAATGCTGATTGACCAGTAGCCAGGCAGGAAGTACAGGCGGGGCAACCAGAATAGGACAATTCTGGGAAGAAGAAAGGCTCAGTCTATAGTTGCAACCCAGACCAAGAGGAAGCAAGATAAGAATGCCTCACTGATAAAAGGTACCAAGCTACGTGGCTAACACAAACAAGAATTATGGGCTAATTTAAGATGTAAGAGTTAGTTAATAAGAAACCCTGAGCTAATAGGCCAACCAGTTTATAATTGATGTAGGCCTCTACATTGTGTGTTTCTTTGGGACTGAATGGCTGCGGGTCCTGACATAATAAAACCTCTGCTAACACCCCTGTGAAAGGGTATTTTGATCCCCAAAGGAGTTGTGACCCACAGGTTGAGAACGGCTAATCTATAGGTATGTGTATATTATATCTGATTATACATAAGGTCATATATTATTGCTTACGAGCACTTGCAATAGACAGAGTTTGGTCTCTAGCAACAGTCCTTACTCACCAGGCAGGCAACAAAACACTGAGGGGTGTTTGGAGAACCTAATTCTAAAGAATTCTAAGTTTGCAGAGAGGAAAACAATGCAAAGAATACAAATCCTAGGACTCTGAAATAGTTTCATGCTAAAATGTCATGAAATATTTTTTAAGAGCAGTGGGCTCATATGTAAAAGACAGAGAAAGCTAAAGGGCCAGCTGAGGAAAGCTGGGGAACAGGAGGGCTTACCCAAGCACAAACAAGTTTGGACAGAAGGTCAGGCTTGAGTTTATTTACAAACAACAGTGCATTACTTGAATTCCCCAAAGCAATACTTCTGGGGCCGTATTAGCCACCAGCCAGAAGTCGTCCGGCTTGCTGACTTCTCTGGAAGCTGTGCTAAGACATTTTGTCTCTTCTGTCCAAGAAGAGATAGTAGGTCATCCTTTAACCTCCTTGGAATAATCAAGGAAGAATCTGGCTTTCCACATTTTAACCCTTTATAGGTAAAGCAAGCATGGTTTAAACTACTAGGCACTGTAATGTTGCTTCAACCTTTGAGGACACTGAGAAGCACAGAAAATAATATATAAATACACCATACCTACCAACCAGAATTTTACATTTTGACATGATTGATGTGCTTATTTAACAATAAAAAATCATAGTAAGTTTCAGTCTGTTGTGTGTATGAATATGATACATAAGGAGAGAGAGAAAATGGCTTTATGCACTTTTAAATATAGTAACACTAAAGTACCCACATTACCATCCTATAAATAACAACTCTCAAAGTGTTTGTCATTTCGTGAGTATTTTTAAGATCCATAAATACATATCTAATTTATTCATTTTAACTACAGACTATATTCTTTAAAGGGAAGAATAGCACCATTGTTTTCTTCCTGGTGGGTATTTCAGATATAAACTTGTAGGTATTTCCCAGTTTTCTGTTGCAGTAAGCACTCTGTATTGCATGAGGTGAACGTGTGAAAAGACTTTCTCATAGCCGGGCGGTGGTGGCACATGCCTTTAATCCCAGCACTCGGGAGGCAGAGGCAGGCAGATCTCTAGGAGTTCGAGGCCAGCCTGGTCTACAAGAACTAGTTCAAGGACAGGCACCAAAGCTACAGAGAAACCCTGTCTCGAAAAAAAAAAAAAAGAAAAGACTTTCTCAAGATGTGTGTGATGTGGAATGTCTGTGCACTCACCTTTTCATCTAAACATGACCCCGCCGTCCTGAAGCATGGACTGTCTCTTAAGTGCTCTGATCTTGGTTGTGACAGACAAAACCAGCAGAATTGGTTATGGAAAATAATACATGGTGGATTAAATACTTTGTTAATTGATGTGTTTCTTCATCTTACAGTTTTGATCATCAGTTAGTGACTGGGGTACTCAAGTTTTGAGCTATAAATTACCTACCTTAACCTATAGCATAGATAAATTTACAAGTTCTCATGTGGCCAGAATGTTCTCCTGTCAATCCTTGTATATTTAGTATAACAAAGTTCTGACCCTCTCAAGAACGCCCTGCATCACAACCTCTCCCCATCTTCCAGTTGTCTATCACGCTGTACAAGTTTTCACTTTGACAAAATAATTAAGTGATGAACAAAGGAAATGGAAGACCAACCTAAATTATGGATTGGTAGCACTCTCTAGTGACAGCTTGTGGCTGGGCTCTTCCTCCCGTTCACGGTGACTTAACTTTGGGTCCACAAAGGCTGCAATTTCAGCAGTGTGGTGGTCCTTCTGTTCCTTCTCCATGGGGGAGATGTGAAAACTGGAATGTTGTCAGCTCATTAAAGTGTCAGTTTTATTGAATTGATCTAATTCAGTTTGTCAAGACAAACCAGGTTATCTTGACTGAGACCGCCATTAGATTATATTAACTCGCAAAAATGCAGCCTGAATAAATGGAGCCTGTTTTCCAACCCTGACCTCACAAGCATCCTCTCAATGGCCTGGCATCATCTAGAATGGGCCAGAAAGCCTGCATTTCCCACCTCTTGCTGCCACTTGAAGCTGTTCTCTGTAAGCTACATCAAAAGGAAGCCACCCACAATTGCACATCCCATCAGTAACTACAAAATTGAATAATCAAGTTCTGTGGGCCAAGGTGGGATAAGATAAAGGTTACTCGTCCATTACCTACATATTTTAGTTTCTGTGCAGATGATATGTACGTTTTAAAGACACAAAGATTCAGTTCCTAGAACATCATATAAACGGGGTGTTCATGCGATCAGTCGCAAATCATAATCTATTGTTTCCTTTCTGGGATGAAAATATATATTTTCACACATTCCCTAAAGATGTTTACATGTAATAGATTTTCAGAATCAAAATTGCAGGGAGAATAAAATTGCATTGTTAGTTTGCACTTCAGCTGAATCCTACCTGTTAAAAGCCACTGATTTGGGCAGATTCCTTTTATGGTGAAGTCTCAGAAATGGACGTCCAGACCCAGGTATAGCTGGGGGCTTTTAGTACTTACTGGATGCCAGGAACTATTCAATGTGCTATTCTATGTGTTGATTCTGCTCATCCCCAAAGACTACTTGAGGGACTTGTAATCATGACATCACTTCACAGATGAGGAAATCAGAGTTACAAAGGTCTATAATATATGCTATTGTGCATAAGGTATGAGCCAGTCAGTACTTTATGTCCTTCCCGAGCCAGCTACCTGTGTGAGCTGTGGTGTCCTTCCTGAGCCAGCTACCTATGTGTTAGCTGTGGAGTCCATCCTGGGGCAGCTACCTGTACACATCAGCTGTGATTTTTAACCCGCAAGGAGACCGCATCTCTTCTAGAGCTATTTCAGGATTGGAGCTACAATGTCAGGGGAAGCAAGCTAGTATGCAGCTCCCTTCAATGGCCTCTGCATTAGCTCTTGCCTCCAGGTTGTAGCCCTGCTGGAACCTGGAGCTCCTGTTTTGACTTTCTCCAATAATGGACTGTGAGTATAAGTCAATAAACCCTTTTCTCTTCAACTTGCTTTTTGGTCATGGTGTTTCATTGCAGCAATAGAAAACCCTAAGACACACTGTATGAAACTCTCAAAGACTTAATAAAATAATTCTATGTATAAGCAATCCTCCAGCTTAGGATGTGGCGCTTTGGTAGAATGCTTGCCCTTCATGCACTAAGCCCTGGGTTGGATCCCTGGCTATGACTGATTTGCCTCCCTCTATACCTAGAGCAAATCTCATAGAGTCCTGGTGTGTGGACCTCTTCTAATGCAGGCAATTTTGGAAATGGCTTTGACTTTCTGGATTTTGCTCCAGTTAACACTTTCATAGACTGGATTTGTAGTCTTCCAGTGTTAATCACTGTACCCCTAAAAGGTGTGAAAAAAGTCATTCTATATTGAAGATTCACAGTGAAAAGGAAGCCCTGCAGTACAAATCGAATTGAAGTTTACATAGGCTCGTTCCTTAAGCTTACACCCTAACATTTCCATGAGATGCACTTTGGGCCCAGATCTTTAGAAAAAAGCTGATCCATGATGCCTCCGAATGGATGTGGAAAGAAACAGGTCTCCGATCTGCCACACCCAGAGCACATCCTACTAGCAAGGTCACAACACACCCTTTGCTCCATCCCTGTCCAGTCCCAGTCTCCCGCCCCGCCCCCACCTCCCATCCGCCCCCATCCTGCCCTGTCCCTCACCCCATCGCCTCCCCCATCCAGCCTGACCACAGAAATGCCTTGCCCTCTGGACTCCTTGGCAGAGTAGCATTTTGAGGCTAGAGGTGGACACTTCCAGGCCATCGTTTAACTTCCTATCTCCCCTTGGACTTTTCTGTCCTGTCCAACAACTCGGTGTGTGGCCCTGAGTAAGTTGAAAATGAGCCACTGAGTTCTGAGCCCCAAAGCTGAGAGGGGGCACAAAACATTGTGTTTGGAGTTTCAGAAAATCCTAGGAAACATTCGTACAATAAGCAATGAGTCATAGACACCCATGACAGACAGGAAACACGCTATCCTGCGGCTTGCTCTCCAATGGGGAGCTAAATCAAATTACGCTCACTCCCACACTCTGCTCCTTGGAGTGTCTAAGAGTATGAGAAACCTGGATATCACAAGGCCAGCCACAAACGAGCTACGCTTGTGCTGAGTCACGCCACTAATAGAAAGTTAAATTCCTCTATGGCCAAACTCAGCATCCAGTTCCCAGTGCACCAACATTCAAGCCAGGCAGGCACTGTCTTACAGGCATAGCTTTCACCCAACCTCTCCATAGCCACGGTCTATATCTTCTCAAGAATGAAGACTGGTGAAGACGTCCGTCCTAACTAGAGCAAGGCAGTTCATAGGGGAGGGCACTCGTTTGATGGCATTATTGAGAAAACGTGAGAATCAAGATGATTTTACAGCTGTTGCCAGCTGTTATGCTCACAAGGATGGTGCATAGAATGCTGCATCTAAGTGACAGTTCTCACCATAAATACGTGAAAACTCCATGTTAGGTTATGACGACAGAGACCCAGCGCTGCTACGGGCGTGCTGCACACAGAAATGCCTATGAAACTCAGTGGGCTCTCCTCATTCCTAAGGCTTTAGTTTTTGCAAATAAAGAGAAGATTTAAAACATGAGTGCCATAAACTTTTCTGTTTTGCTTTGCTTTGCTTGTTTTTGAAACTAGAGTCTTGTCTCAATGCTTAGCTTTCACTGGCTAGGAATTTGTTGTGTAGACCATCAGGCTGGCCTTGAACTCACAGAGATCCACCTGTTTTTGTCTCTTGAGTGCTGGAATTGAAAGTGTACCACCACGTCTGTATTCATAGACTTCATTTAGGTTGTGAAAGTCTATGAATA
Organism: Alexandromys fortis; assembly: GCF_014885135.2. Taxonomy (NCBI): domain Eukaryota; kingdom Metazoa; phylum Chordata; class Mammalia; order Rodentia; family Cricetidae; genus Alexandromys; species Alexandromys fortis. The sequence continues at coordinate 198,920 of NW_026068016.1, forward strand.
TGCCATAGACTAAGATAAAATTGGAAATGAAGGCTTGGAATATAGCCCAATAGTGGAGTACGTGCTCAGCAGCCAGGAGGACTTAGGTTCAATTCCTAGCAACACATACACACAAGCACATGTGTGTGTGCACGCACACACACACACACACACACACACACACAAAGGCATGGACACACAGAGGAGGTGGGGGAAGAGAAAGAGAGAGAGAAGGCGGATGGGGAGCCATTATACAGAGTGACATAATTCATATCATGCTTTTTAACATGTATGTAGCCTAAGGAAATGGCATGACTTTTGAAAACACTGCCAGTTTCTGTCTCCTTGTGAAGGGTCCAATACTGAATCTAGTTTGTCCTCTACTGTCCTCCAAGCCTAGTATGTGGCTGGCCTGTTGGCAGTGTTCATAAGCATCTGCTGGTCAGCTCGCATAGACAGGAGCTTATTTCAGCTGGTTCAGTGTGCTGTCTTAGTTTCTGTGTTTCCCATGGCCATGATAAAATACTCTGACAGAGAACTCGTAGGGAAGGAGTCGCTTTGGCTGACGTTTCCGGATTACACAGCAGTGTAGGAGCTTGAGGGAGCTGGTTGTATTGCTGTCTCTACACCTACACGGTTCAGGATTTCCTGCCTAAGTAATGGTGCCACCCAAAGTGGGCAGGTCTTCCCAACCCAACCAAAGTAATCAAGATAATTCTCCACTGTCACGAACACAGGCGGCTCTGATCTACAGAATCCCTCAATGAGACTCTTTTCCCAGGTGGCTCTAGAGTGGGTCAAGTGAACAAACCACCACCATGTCAGGTGTAGTGGTACATGCCTTTACTGCACACAAGGGCAGGGGGACAGAGGGGCAGGGGGGCAGAGGGGCAGGAGGGCAGGGAACAGAGGGGCAGAGGGGCAGACACAGCCAGAGGGGTAGAGGTAGGCAGAGGGGCAGGGGGGCAGGGGTCAGAGGGGCCGAGGGGCAGGGGACAAGGAGGAAGGGAGCAGAGGGGCAGAGGGGCAGAAGCAGAGGCAGGCAGATCTCTGTAAGTTTGAAGCCAACCTGGTCTACCTAGCTAGTTTTAGACCAGCAGGGTGACATAAGACCCTTACTCAAACACACACACACACACACACACACACACACACATCTTGAAACAATTAACTTCCTATATCCAACCCAAGTAGGCTCTGCTTCGTGTGTTTGCTCTTCTCATTCTTGCTGTAACGTGGGACACATTGTGAAATGAAACTTCTGCTTTCCTCTTACTTAGCCTTTTATACACTGGACACCTAAGTACCAACAACTCCACTAAGGGAACTGCTGTAAAGAGGTGGGCTTAACAGTCACGTGGTACAGTACCCGAAAACCCAGCCACAGTGGTTTCCTGTTCTTGTAGGTGTTTGGCTTGGAATTCTTCCTCTTGAATTTGAAGACTAGAATTCCCTGTACTACAAGCATGAAAAAAAATCTAGGATACTGTCTAAAAAATGAAGTAATGAAGAACTGGCTTATAGATGCATAACATTAGCTGGCCCAGCACCATGGCTAATCAGCAGGGAACAGCACCTGGAGCAGAGTCTGAGCATCAGGAACTGTTTCAGTCAGGGTTATGTTGCTGCAACCAAACGCCATGAGCGAAAGGCAAGCTGGGAAGAAAAGGATTTGTTTGGCTCTCAGTAATGTTCATCACTGAAGAAAGTCAGGACAGAATCTTAAACAGGGCAGGAACCCAAGCAGGAGTTGATGCAGAGGCCCTGGGGGAGTGCTGCAGGCTAGCTTACTCAGCCTGCTTTCTTACAGAACCCAGGACCACCAGCCCAGGGATGGCACCACCCACAGTGGGCTGGGTCCCTCCCACATTGATCACTAGTTAAGAAAATGTCCTACAGCTGGATCTTACAGAGGAGTTTTCTCAAATGCGGTCCATCACCTTTCAGGTGACACTAGCTTGTGTCATATTGATACAAAACCAGTCAGGGCAGGAACTGTGATGCCAGAGCTTCTCTTCCTATTTTGTTCTGCACATGGAAGAAGCAAGCAAGGGTGTGAAAGTCGCAGCAGCTGCTGGCAGCAGCTGGCCCAGGTCAGCTCTTCCCAGGCTCTACAAACGCCAGGCACCAGTGGTGTGCATGCAACACTGACAGCTCACACCTCCGTGATTTGAAGATGAGGTGGCCACCGTGTGTGAGAAAAGGACTGTGACTGTAAACCTGTGCCTTGAGGATGAGCTATAGGGGATCAGAAGGCACCTTCTCATGCTTAGTAAGTATTTTACATTTTATTACTCCATGCGACCCCCACTCCCAGCAAAAACAAAAAGAAAATGACAAAATCAAAACAACAACAACAACAAAAAACAGATGAAGTAGACTGACATTCATTGTACAGTAACACTTGCTAGAAGTTCCCAGGCACCAGGTGCCACAAACATTATAAATCCCATGCCTTCCACTTGCTACTCTCTAGGAAACCAAGGCTTAGGGAAGTAGATGGCTAGCTCATACTAGCTGGAATTTGGATCTAGGTCCCCTTCCTTGCACACACAAGCGCACACACACATACACACACATACATATACATGCATACACACACGTACACACACACACACATATCCTTATCTATCTCTTACAGCATACCTCTGCCAAGTGCTGAGGACCTACTATGGGGAAAAAAAACCACTTGGAATAGACACACGCGCACAATTTAAAAGCATACACTGGACATTGTCTCTATGCTCAAGGAATTTTTATTTAATAAATAAATTGGATACAGTCAGTCATAAGTCATAACACAAGGCAGAGTTAAGTCCTACAATAAATTAAGATGTCTAGATCAATTGAAAAGAATGAGCAGAGTGACCACTGTAACTGTAAGTCGGGGGGCGGGGCCTCGCAAATTCAGGACAGCTAGAGAGGATGATCTTAAAAGAAACGGGGGGGGGGGGCGTCTGAGATGGGAGAGCTGTGAACATCCAGCCGGAATTTAACTCCATTCATCAGAAGACATTTAAAGCTTTTAGCAGAGCGTGCTCTTTAGAGGATGTGATTAGTACAATAGGCAGCATGCACAGAAGGAGGCTGAGACCCAGGCTAAGAGCTCCAAAGAAATTGGAGAGTTGTCAGGGTTGGAACACTAGCACAGGAAGGGGGGGGGGGCAACTAGTTTTGGCAAACATAAATGATGTGAACAAATGGAAAAACCAAGCAAAGAGAAATCAGAACTTTTAAGTGGGTGACAGGAGAGATGATAGCAAGTATCATTACCACAAGTAGCCATGCAGCTTGGAAAGGGGTAGAAAGGAAAGCCAGGAGTTCGGTGCAGAGTGCGTCAACTTGGAAGTGTCTCCATGGCATCCTGGAGCAAACTTCTGGAAATAAGTGGACAAAATGGAAAAAAATAAAATCAGTCATGGTTGGGTAAAGAAAAGGGTGAGGCACAGCACAAAGGAGCAAAGCCTTAGGTTGGTCCATCAAATAATGTCACAGAGTCCTTTCTCTCTAGGCATTCAGGTGATGGTAGCAGGGCCTTCATACAATTTGTTTTCTAGAATGAAGAACAAAGAGAAGTTTGGAAAACACCAACTCTTAAAGGATGAAAGGGATGCAGAGCAAGACAGCACGCAGGAAGAAAGAAGACATTTCAACAGAAAATGCTGCACAGCAGAGGAGATAGGTGTGTTATAATTGTTCCATAAACATGCGTGCCTTGCACCTACTAAGCATGAAGACACAGGTGAGCACCAGAAAAGAAGTCCTCCTGGAGAAAGCATTGATTCCAGTAATGGGAACCAAAGGTCAACAAAAAAATGGTGGTGATTTGAATAATGGTCCCCAAAGGCTCATATGTTTAAATGCTTAGTCATCAGGGAGTGGCACTATTTAGAAGGATTAGGAGGATTAGGCCTCATTGATGGAAGTATGTCAATGGGGGTGGGCTTTGAGGTTTCAGAAGCCCAAACCAGGCCCAGTGGCTTACTCTCTCTTCCTGCTGCCTGTGGATCTAGACATAGAACTCTCAGCTCCTTCTCCATTAGCAGGTCTGCCTGTATGCTACCATGCTCCCCTCTGTGATGATAATGGACTAAATCTCTGAAACTGTAGCAAGCTCCAATTAAATGTTTTCTTTTATAAGAGTTGTTGTGGTCATAGTGTCACCTCACAGCAATAGAATGCTAAGACAGAAACAATTACCCGTTGTCACAAGTACCATCTGCATGCAAACAGCACGGAGTAATGACGATATTGTGTTTGGATATGATACATCCTCTATAACCCATTCAAGATTCAAAGGTGGGGCTTTGGGAAAGTTACTGAATCCTCGAGACTCTGGCCCAATCAATGATAGATTCAAATTTCAATGACATTCCTAAAAGTGGTGGGAACTAGGAGGTGGGGTCCAGGAGGAGGAAGTAGGTCCCTGGGAGTGTGCCATTCTATCTTGCTCTCTGTCTCCCATCTGCTACAGGCGGGAGAAGTTCTGCTCTACCACATAGTCTCTGCCATTAATGTTCAGCTTCACCACTGCCCAGGAACCAAGCAATGGCCATGAACTGACATCTCTGTAGCCACGAGCCACAATAAATTTTCCCTAAATTGTTTTTGTCACACAATGAAGAACTAGCTGACCCCTAAAAGTGGTTAAGGAAGGGGAGAAGACATGTGAATTTACTGGCTACAACTTCTTTCTTGATTGAGGACACTGAGCGCCGAGACCTGCAGAGGGTAAGCCTCCATCACTATTTCCAGTAGGGGAGAGTTCCAGGGAGGAAGAGCAAATGCGAAGGGGGCGTGGCTTGAGCATGCTCTGTCCCATCAAAATCCAGTTCTTCAGTGCAGCGGTGTTGGGAGGTGGGAGGAGTTTGGGTCATTCTCACAGTATTAGCAGCTCTGGATGATAAGTGAGTTTTCACCATCATGGGACTAAATCCTGTGCCAGGAGAATAGCTTGCTGTAAATCCATCCCTGTGTATTGTCTCTGTGTAGAGAGAGGGGTCATGTCATTGTCATGGCTGGTGACTGGAAGGAGTCAGATCTGAGTTAGGATGAGTAAAGTTTGTTGGTGTATATTAGCTATGAAGAAAAAGGGAATCAGAGCTGGGAGATCTCTTGGTGGGAAAAGTGCTTGCTGTACAAGCATGAGGACCTGAGTTCAAATCTTCATACCCATGTGAACCAACAACAGCTCCTATTGTGAGCTGCAGTCGTGCACACCAAAGAGACCCATTAAACAAGATGGAGGGAGGGCCCTCACCTTCACGCGCCTGCTGTTGAAAGCCCTCACACACTCAAAACCAGAAATACACACCAAGGGGAAAGAAAGGAGTCAAAGCTATTTCTTGAGTACACATTATATTTGAGAATGAAGGAATGGAGAAATATCAAGGACTGATCTCAACAAAAATACTTCTTACCAGGATAGGAGTGTGGGAATTGAAGAAATATAAGTCAAGAATATGAAGATGTAAAAACAATAAGTAGTGAGACAAAACATAGAAAGTATCCGGAGGGCATTTCAGTGACTGAAATCCTGAAATTCACTGCCCCCCTCCCAATTTATTTTTCCACAGTTTTTATACCCAATGTAAACTGGGGGAGAAGGTAACAAAAGACTTTATTGACGTGATACAAAGGATAACTCACATAGTCAATGGCCTTATCACTCTGGGCCATCAGATCATTAGCACTCTAGGTAGCTAAGGTCCAGTAAGCCCTATGCTGAAGACCGCCCTTCCCTAGGTGATCTCATAGTTACAATAGAAGGAGCTGAAGTACATTTGCATATCCTGACCACCCATCAGGAAGGCACTGAGCTATCTTAATTTCAAAAGAGCCAGGCAACCACCTCTTAAGTCAGGAGGTGCAATTATGCCTGTCAGTCTCCAAACTCTCTGACCAGCAGTCAAGGTGGAAATGGGCCTGCATCTTTCCGCCTCTGCAGAGAAATAGATTGGAGGGACAAAGAGTTCCATTTGGGATATATAAATCTGAGGATGCCAAGGGTGGATTGCTAAATAATAGGGGTTGTTTCGTTCAGTGGGAGGGAGAAAATTACCTTTTTAGGCAGATCCTTCCTTGGTTATTCTGGAGTTGTTTCTCACAGCCACCTTTCTGCCAACCCAAGCAGACACCTCTGTGGAGAGTCCGTGTAAGACCTGGGCCCATACCCAGTTTGGGGGTCTTTGCTTTGTACACAAACTCTGAAGTCTGAGCCAAGCCTGTCATATGCACTCTCGTGGATCAAAGGTGGAGGGAGCTTCAAGGGCAGCCAGGGGAGTCATGCAGTCTATCCCCACAAAGAAAGTGGGTTGGCAAAGAATTAGCACAAAGAGGAAAACTGACCTGTTCTTGCTCCATGACAATTTTTCACCTCAAGTTAACTGTGCCATGTACAAAATGAAGCCAGTCAAACGTCTGGCATGGATGGAGGGGGTGCTCACAAGGCCCCACTCCTGGCTGAGCACTAACAGCAGTAAATGGCTGTCAGGGGCTGTGGGTGTGAGTCTGTTTTCTTCAGGGGTCTGTCCCATAGGTTGTCCATACTCCTTCAGTGGATGGCCCCATGCCCATGCACATATGAGTAGCTCCAACTGGACTTAGTGGGGTTAAAAGGGAGGACATGAAGTTGGAAGGGAGATGCAGGGGAGGTCTTGGAGAAGTTAAAAGGGGAGTGAGGGTGGTAATATAAAATATATTGTACACATGGATGAAATTCTCAAATAATAAATTGAAAGTATGTTTCCTTTCAAGTTCTCTGGGATAAAACAGAAAAGCAATGAGTTTCTTTTATTAGAGACAAAAGCTACACAAATAAAATGTTAACAGTATGTGGGACTCTCTTTGCCAAAACAGGACTTCTTTGATGGTCCGGCCAGTTGGCCACTCCTAAGTGACTCCTGCTCTGAGTGGGAAGGTTGAGTAATACACTTGCTTCTTGATCTAAGCCTGTATTCATTCCCTATTAAACAAGTATATCTGGGGTGTCTTTGTGCTAGGAGATGTGGGGTCTATAAGATTGTGTGAAGCAAGTTATTTAACCATTGGAAAGATTGGGCATGAACAAAAGGGTTAAAAGTGAAACTGTGTTAAGGTGCGCGAAGTCCTCACTAAGAGCTGGGCTGTGACAACCGGAGGAGGTGGCACTTGGGCACAGGAAAAAGAGGACAGAAAGAGGTGCCTGGCCAAAACTGAGGGACAGGAAGTTGTAGATTGGATTATAAAATTCGGTCCCTGGGACCGAATTCTAAGTATATGTGACAAAATAGGATGTAGAGCTTGAAAGGTCAGTGAAGGCCAGATGAGGGGTGTCCTTGAGCATCAGGCTTGAAGCTGTGAGACTGACAGGACCCACCTTAGACAGCTGAGCCAAGAATGGTATGATCCAAGCAGCACCTAAGGATGGGGGCTTGGTGAGAGTCCACAGATCATTTAGAGGAGGAAGAGGAGGGGTCACGTAGCCGAGACAGCTCAGAGCCTGAACACAGAGCTGAGCAGTGCCAGACGAAGATATGGGAGCTGGGGAGACAGCTCACTGGGTGCTTCCATGACAGAATGGGGACCTGGGTTCAGATCCTCTGCATCCATAAAAATCAGGCATAACAGCATGCATTTGTGATGGGGAGGCGGAGGTAAGAGGATGCCAGACTTGCTGACCAGCCAGTCTAGCCAACTAGTAAGCTCCAGGTTCAGTAAGGGATCCTGCCTCAAAACATCAGGTGGAGCATGACCAAGGAAGACTTGCAACAGTAACGTCTGGCATCCACATGCACGTGTGAGAAGGTTCACCAGGATGCCCCAGCCCACACACATGAGCATGTACAGACACACACACACACACAAATGAATTTGTACACACACATGAACACAAAGACACGGGAGAGAAAAGAGAAAAGGAGGAGGAAAGGAGATGGGAAGGACATGCAAATTAAAAGGTAAACTAGCCAGGTGGTGGCACACACCTTTAATCCCAGCACTCAGGAGGAAGAGGCAGGTGGATCTCTGTGAGTTTGAGGCCAACCTGGTCTACAGAGTGAGTTCCAGGACAGCCAGGGCTACAAAAAAGAAATCCTGTCTCAAAAACCAAAAAAAGAAAGAAAGATGAAAGGGAGGGAAGGCAGGAAGGAAGGAAGGGAGGAAGGAAGGAAGGAAGGAAGGAAGGAAGGAAGGAAGGAAGGAAGGAAGGAAGGGAGAGAGGGAAGAAGGGAGGGAGGGAAAGAGGGAGGGAGGAAAGGAGAGAGGAAGGAAGGAAAAAGAAAGAAGAAAGAAAGAGAGAACTAAGATACAAAATCAATGAGAGATAATCAGGAGACTCTTGGTCCTTCACAAACTTGCATGTTACAGTATATATAAAGTAACTACCTTTGAAAATAATTGCATCAAAGTCACATATTTCTAATTAAAAAATACATATTGGGCTCAGAATACAGAAAAATAAAGTGCAAAGAAAAATACCACGTTACCTCTAACCCTGACCCAGAGATAACCCACCTGATACATCAGTAAATAGCTTGTGTGTGCACTTTTGCACACTTCTCTGAATACTTTCTTACAGATTCCTTCACGTGGAGCTGGGTGACCTGATACACTCTATCTACATTGTAGCAGAGTGCCTGCTTCCTCCACACTCTCCTCCAATCTTGTGTATTAATTTGTGTTTCACTAAATGCATAAGTGGTTTGAATTTTCCCTGGTGTTATTGACCATGGGTATCTATCTCTTCTGGAGGGACTAGTTTGTGTCTCTTGACCCTTTCAGTTTTGGTTCTTCATCTCCTTCTTACTTTTTAGTTCTTTATATAGCAGGATATTAATTCTTTATCCATCATATACATGACAAATCTTTCCCTTACTGTTTCCTGGCTTTTTGGGTTTGAATTAATTGTATGATTTTTGTGCTATAAAAAACACTTACAAATTTACACACATATAGTCAAATATGCCAATTTTTTATGTTCTTTTTCATTGCCTGGTATTCTTATGAACTATGAATTATGAAATAAAGGTGAAATGATCACCTTTATTTTCTTAAAGCTTTTAAATCATCATCTAAATATGTATGAATGTGGGTTTTACATGTAGTAATTTTCTGTGTGTATTCTATTTCAGTATTTTCATGTGTGAATAATTAAGTATAACATCACATCTTTCAGGCTTTGTTTCATGGACTTTTTGCCCAGAAGATGTAAATTGAGGCTTTGAAAAGTGTGTCTGCAGACTGAGTAAATTAGTATAGACTTACATTTTTTAATGCCCATTTTAGAAATTAATAATAATAAGTAATAATCTTTTAGGAAACTCCAGATAACATTAACTCAAGGCTCTATATTTTAGAGCTTGGGACATGTACTTTGAAACTCAAATAATGAACTCAAATATTTATTGCATGTCTGCTATTTTTATAAAGCTATGGAATTGAAAAGATCAAAAACTAAGAGACAAAAACTAAGCTTGCAACCAGCTAGGCTTACTGGCACACTCGATCCCAGAACCCAGGAGACAGAGGAAGGCAGGTCAAGGCCAGGCTGGTGTACATCACAAATTCTAAGCCAATCAGGGCTACACACTCAGACTCCGTCTTCAAAACAAAGCTAAACAAAACAAAAGCAAACTTACAACCAAAAAGGACTGTTTTAGAGACAGAAAAAATGTCAGTTCCCATTAGAGTGGATGACATCATGTCATGAATATACAAGAAGGTGAAGAAATAGAGAAAGTCTAACAAGAGTCCTTGGGCTGGCAGACAGGACATGTTAAGCCTGGACATGTCCTGATTGAGCTGATAGTATAATATCTGAATAGAAGCAATGAAAAGATCTAGAAAGAAGGCCATATGAAACCAGAACTGAGAAGGAAATTCTTGAGAGAAGATTAATAATGTAAGAGTTTGGACCACTATATCAAAATACCATGCAGAGAAAGGCTTGGCCGACAAACATTAATTTCTCACAGTTGTGGACACCACACAATCTATTGTCAAAATGTTAAGGTTTTCACTTGGAGACAGTCCTGCCCCCTCCCGCTTGCAGATGGCTGCCATCCCATACTCAGTTCTTAGTACTCCTGAAAGAGGAGAGGGCTCTGCTCTCTCTTCTGGTGGTGGCAGCAAACCCACCTGGAGGACTCCTGCCATGGCCTCATCTAACTGTATTTTCTATCTGTATGCTAGATTTCAGCATATGAACTTGGGTGAGGGAGGACAAACACTGAGTATATAACCAGAGGGGCCCACAGAGAGGCACAGCTTGAGTCCTGGGATGGGGCTGCTTTAGGAAACCACAAGAAGAATTAGAGAGAGAAAATCATGATGGTGTCAGGGAGCAAGGAAAGTCTTAAATTTAGAAGTGCTTGTGGTAGGTTTGTTTTTACAGAATAAATCTGAGATATGTTATTAAAAATTAATTGGCAATTTCCTGGATGAAAAGCTTGGAACAGAGGCTCAAGTGACTTGCTTGGAGAACTACCATGACTGACATACACGCCAGCCACATGAAACACAGCTAGAAATGGAGGCTGAGCAAGAAAACAAACTCTGCAAACTAAGCTCAGGACACAGTGTTTCAAAAGGAAGAGAACTTAAAATATATAGGTATAATTTCAAAACCCTCAGGCTGCACACAAAACCACTTTCTGCCTTGACGGAGCAGAAGGGGACAGACCAGTGGCTGAAAGGGAAGTGATGAGCACTTTCTAAACTGGGCCAAGGTTCACAGGCAGCTCTCTGATTCTGAGGGCTGGCAAACAGGTAGGAGAGTACGCTAATAACAATGATTAAAGCCACAAAATCTCTTCTGGCAAAAGAACAGAAACTAAAGGGTATATGGGGGACAGGGGGAATGTTTGGTGCCCTCAAGGTAAAGGAGTCCCAGGTCAGATGAGGAAATAGTCAGCTGAACCACAAATGAAAATCCTTTTTTGCTTAATACCTTCCTTCTTGTTCTTCCATAAAAACAGTGAACCCAGTTCAGCCCTCCCCCCTTTGATTAGTTGATCTTTGATTCTTCTCATCTCTTTTTTTTTTTTTTTTTTTTTTTTTTGTTAGTTTGTTTTGTTTTGTTTAGAGACAGGGTTTCTCTGTGGCTTTGGAGCCTGTCCTGGAATCACTTGGTAGACCAGGCTGGCCTCACAGGGATCCGCCTGTCTCTGCCTCCCAAGTGCTGGGAATAAAGGCCTGGGGCACCACTGCTCGGGCTCTTCCCACCTCTTAAATGGCATATTCATTACAAACCGGAGGCTAAAGTGAATCTCAACTTCATCATACCCAATATCATCAGTCCGGACAGTGTTTCTATTTCTGCCTTTCTCGACGATTCCCTGTATTAGCTACTTTTTCTCTGTTAGAACCTCCTTAAAGGAGGAAGAATTGACTTTGGCTCATAGTTTTAAGGTTTGGTCCATCTTGGTGGGGATGACGCTGCAGAACAATTCAGTTTGCTCCACAGAAGGTCTGGGAACAGGGAAAGGAAATGTCGATAGTCATTTTTTCCGTCTAAGCCCCCATCCATCTATATTCAGGTTGGGTTGTTCCCCTCAGTTAATCCTTTCTGGAAATGCTCTTCTAGACACAACAGAGGTGTGTCTATCTGTTGGGTGTGCTAAACCCAGTTGTGTTGACAACGGAGATTAGCAACATATTCCTCCAAGGGTTTTTTATTATCTTTCTTCAGCTGCCCTTTCAAAAATGCACACTTGGATGGCAAGCTCTACTGTTTTTCTAATACACTGTTTATGGAGCACATGACAGCATTCAAGCCGTCTGACCTTACTTAGGAACTTCTGCATTTTCCTCTGTAAGCTATTTGGGACTTCACTCTCCTGTTCACACAATGCTGCCTGGAGAGTGGAGAGTTCCCTGTTGCCTTTCAGTTAGGGAGTTGGGGATAAGCATATTCTGCTTTGTGAACGGAAAGCAGGTAACTCAAGATGCAGAGAAAGAACAAGGAGGAGGAAGCAGGAGGGAAATTTCAGGGTTCCCAACTGCTTCCCAACCCTGACTCTAACTCCTTCTTGGTACTGAACTGTATGTCTACCCATAAAGTTCTTGACACACCTGAATTCCCATAGTAATTTCCCATCAGATTCTCTAGAGGAACAGAACTGATCGGATGAATATACACTGAAAGAGGATTTGTTCCGCAAGACAGCTCCGTGGGTAAAGGTGCTTGGTGGGCAAGTCCAGAAACCTAAGTTTGATCCCAAGAGCCCATGTAAAGGCGGAAAGAGAAAACTGACTGCACAGAGCAATCCTCTAAGCTTTACATACACTGTGGCACTCAGGCCCAAGTGCATGTATGCACGCTGAGTCCCATGTTTATGGCCATGCCTCCCTGGTTCACAACCTCACCACTTCTATCTAAAGAATCAGTTGCTCAATCTATTTCAGGTGATTTCCTCTTAGCATGTCTTCATTTGCATCTCTTCATTGCCCATCAACAAAGCCAACCTCCTGGGCCTCCACTCCAGCTGTCACAGAAGTCCAAGAGTTCCTAGAGGTTGTTCAAGACCAGAAAGAGGCCAGGATCTAGATGTGCTACTGTACTGTCACAGACTGGGAGAGGGTCTTGTCCAAGGTCTACCCTTAGTCTCTTTTCCAAACTCTGGACTATTATAAAGTGCCTCTAAAATGTCACTATAAGTCACCAGAATGATTTTTGAAATAGATACTTAAAGCTGGTCAACATTTATGAACCTATTGCTATGAACTAATGACTGCCTTCAGGTCTTCATATGCATTATTCCTCCTTAAAGATGAGAGGCTAAGTTGAAGAACCAAGATTCAGCCAAGCTGTCTAACTCCTCGTGTGTTTCATAAAAAAGTCAGGGTAGATTTAAGAGTGTAGGTAGCTGAGAGGTGAAGTGTGTGCCTAACATGAGCTGAAGATGCCCTAAGTTTGATCCCCAGCTCCCCATTAAAAAAAACTGTGATGCTCTGACACTCTTCTCAACCCTTGGGCTAAGATCGAGTGAGAGAACACGTTAACGAGAAGAGACGGGATGCGGCATGACTGAAACAGGAAGGAGGCAGAGCACAGTGGGTGAGAGGCTAGGAAATGAAGCCGACTTCTGACTTCTTGCCGTTAGAGAGGGGGCCTGCTCCCCTCCTCCCTCTCCAGCATGCTTCCTTCCTGCTCCTGTCCAACCATGTCCTGAAATGCCCTTTCTATTTTTCTTCTGCACACCCTGTCTATCCAGGAAGCCGCCTCCAGTCCTCACCCGCTTGACTTTCCCTGACCCACGCCCCTGCCACACTCACACATGTGCACGCACGCACACACACAACCCTTCACTACACTACTCACTGAAACGCTCAACCTCACAGGGCTTGAGATTATTACTTAGCATTTGGAGGTGTTTGGTGTGTTTCCTGCTTGTCCCTCCAAGTCAGCTGTGACTCCTGATGCCCCAGGCTATGTGCTAGGCGCTCTTCCTTGGTTCCTTTCTGCACCATTCCTTGGAAAGTGAATCATGTGTTGGGTGTTCCTTGAACATTGGTTGGCTCAGATCCCATCATTGCAAGGAAACTTCTAAGTAGCCTTTGCATGAGTGAAGTCTTATTCATTAACTTTCTATTTGCATGTGGCATCCTAGGGAGAGCCATTGTTTGAGACTGCTTCCAGAATTTCTGTTTACTAAGTATGGTTTGAGTTATTTCATGCAGACAAAAAAAAAAAAAAAGTAATCATTTGTTTCCGGAAAACATTCTTCATAACATTATTACTGGCAACTCACACTGACATGGTTTTAGCTGAACTGTGATCACAGATTCCCACTCTCCAAGTTTCTTTTGGAGCCAACTTTACTCTCCTGCAGCTTCCTAAGACTGGCAGCTAAATCTTCATATGACGTAGACACTGGACTTTTAACTAGATTGTTTTTCTAACATATGACTGTGTCTACTTCAGAATCATCTGAGAATTCATAGCACACGGCTCTCAGAATTCTATCCAAGCCACGAGTGCCCAGGTATCCTAAAATCTTTGAAACACCCAGCATAGAGTTTCTTACTGTTGATAAATTCTCATAGTACAATTTTGTAAAATTATTCAAATTTCTTACATGAATTTGAACTCTGTCTTCCAATTAGGTGTCAAGATACAAGTAAAAAGGAAAACACTTTTATATTTCTTTGTGTAATTTCTAACACTTATTCCCAGTACTTTGAAACTATAACTGAGCGAATGAAATTGACTCATGATTAAGTCAATAGACATTTAAATAACTTTTTCTATCCAACACCACAAGGATTTGTTTTGGAATTTCGTGTTCAGAGGCTGTTATCACCTTTTATGTTTTAAGTGTACGTGCTGTAGCTGACCCGAGGAATCCTGGACTGAAAGGAGGTTAACAGAAACCTGAGACGTGTTACCTTTCTACTGAATAAGGCTTATTCCACCCTGGCTGTGCTTCGTCCTTGAGCCAGTGCTAGGCAGACACTCCACAGACAGCCCTTCCTGCCTTACTGAAAAGATACAGGTGGGTTTCTGGGTTCACTTTTCATGTTGCTACAAATACCTGAAAAATCTCTGACACTTGCTGACAAGGAAAACAGTTTTCTCCGGTGGCGTCTCACTGGGTACACAAACTGCACTTAAGGCCAGGCCCCGTGCCCAGCAGTAGATGGGCAACACAAGGTGAGCTTAATGCTCCTTTTGGAGGGGTGTGTGTGTCTCATATTACTTTGTCTGGACCTCTTTTATCTTACCAGTCTTTTGCTTGTATGTTATGGTTTCCAGTTTTGTGTTTTGATGGTTTGTTTGTTTGTTTGTTTTGATGTGTGTTTACATGCCTTTTCTTTAATTTTAATTTGCTAAAGTGAAAAAGTGTGGAGCTGGATGGTGGCGAGGGTCTGGAAGGAGATGAGGGAGAGGAACTGTGATCAGAATACATTGTGTAGAAAAACTATTTAGAAAAACTGACAAAAGCAATATAAGGAAGGGCGGGTTCATTTTGGCTCACAGCTTAAGAGGGCACAGTCTGTCCTAGGAAGGCACAGCTGGGAGAGTGGGAAGTTGCTGGTCATATTGTATCATCTGCCAGGAAGCAGAGAGAGAGATGGATGCCGCAACTCTAGCCTGTGGGACAATGCCACCCACACGCAGGGTCAGTCTTCCCTCCTCAGCTACACGGCTCTGGAAAGACCTTCAGGGACATTCCCAGAGTCCAGTCGTACAGTGAAGGGTAACTATGGCAACTTACACACAGGGTGGGCAATACTTCCACTTTGTATCTACCAGCATCTCCGGTTCCTAATAACATAGACAGTTGTTAGGAAATCCGTGACCCCTGCAGAAAGCCAGAAAGACCACAGATTCAATCCGAAGTATAATTAGTTAAATTCATTGGTGCTGTTAGGAGAACAACAGTCTTTGAGCCAAACTTGATATCATCTTGAGGAGGGAGGTGGGGGAAGGGTTTTCAAAGGCAAACCATGAGAAGACCTTGAGTTTCTGTACGGGAAAGAAAGTCAAGAACTGCTTTGCTCTGCCAAGATTAGGTAGCCAAGGTGACCTCAAAATAGTCCTTGAATGTCTGCATAAGCTGGTTACAGTAGCCGAAAGGTAGTTAGTCATATTGACAAGAACAATCCAGTTAGGGCCGGGCGATGGTGGCGCATGCCTTTAATCCCAGCACTCGGGAGGCAGAGGCAGGCAGATCTCTGTGAGTTTGAGACCAGCCTGGTTTACAGAGCTAGTGCCAGGATAGGCTCCAAAGCCACAGAGAAACCCTGTCTCGAAAAACCAAAAAAAAAAAAAAAAAAAAAAGAAATCCAATTAGGTCAATTCAAACCAAATCAAAATGCCCACCGTTTTATTAAGGATGACACTCTCGGGTGGCTGAGCGCATGGTGGGGAGGCAGGACAGGAGGGAGCCCATGCAGACCCGAAAACCACGTGTTCCTCCTCTAGTAGGCCCCTTAAATACCCTGTGGGAGTATTTAAGGACCTGGCATGCTTGGATTTGGAGGCCAGAGCGAAGCAACTCCCAGGCCAGGGGCTGGGGCTATGCTCCCAACTTAACATTTGGCTCCCCATCCGGGAATTGAACCCCAGTCTCCCACGTGACAGGCGGGGATACTAACCACTATGCTAACGAGGGGCTACGCTCCCAACTTAACACATATTATAACAAGTAGATGGTCGCAGCTGTACATTTTTGGATGGGGGTTACTAAGCCAGGGTTGCTGGGAACTTATCTTTCAGGGACTGGAGTCACAGACAAATGGCTATTGGGTACCAAGATGGATGCCTGGCATACAAGGGATTTCTTTAGCCATCACAGTGATTGCTGAGACAGCTCACGTATAGCAGCTGGTACACTTGCCCATAGTCCCCTGTCCAGTTCTTAGTGTGTTCTGGGTTTCTCTATTTCTACAATTACTGGTGGCCAGTGTGACTCATTGCACACTGTAATGTCAGCCAACTGGCTCTGTCTTCTCTGCCTCCAATTTCTTCTACTTTCTCTTCTCCTCCTGCAATCAACCTTTCTTTAAGCACCACTGTCAAGAGGGTGTGTTCTGAAATCTTCCCCTGTGCTAACCTGGGCTACAGGGGTTCTATTCTCTCTTCCTCCCACCAGTTCCATAGTGGCTTTCTGCAGCCCCTGCTCCTTTCCCTTCCTTAAGTTTCCCATCCTCCTCTCCCCTTCCTTCCCTTCTTCTCACACCCAACCCGCACTAGGAAGCACCATGTTCCATCCTTCTGCCAATTTCGCCAGGGCCTGTGGGAACGTCAGGACAGTGTAAGTGAGGGTTGGAAGTAACTGGAAGGTAGGAGGAACTCCTATTCCTGAGACTGTAAGAAAATAAATTCTTGGGGTCCCCACTTGGCAGCCGGAACAAGTAGAAACAAAATCACAGGGAGTAATCGGTTTCTCTTGATGTGGGAGTGTCATATATCAATCTGTTGATTTCATTGGCTGAGCAATAAACCAACTGCTTGGCCTCATAGCTTAGAACATAGATGGGAGGAGTAAACAGAATAGGATGCTGGGCGGAAGAGGAAGTGAGGTCAGACTCTGCGCTGCTTCCAGAGGGACCGGACAGCCGCCATGCTCTGCTCTCCCAGGCAGCTGCAACCCACGATGGACTTAGGCTAGAATCTTCCCGGTAAGCGCACCTTGGGGTGCTTACACACATCATTAGAAATGGGCTAGTCCAGGTGCAAAAATTAGCCTGTAAGGGCTAGAGTTCATGGGCCAAGCAGTTCTTAAATAAATACAGTTTGTGTGTGGTTATTTCGGGCATAAGCTAGCCAAGCAGCCGGGGTGTTGGGGACGCAGCCCCGCCGCTCCTATTTCAACATTCTCTCACGTTGTAGCACTTCCTATAGTCTGGACGTATAAAGAGACATTGTGAAGGCAGCCTAGAAAATAAAAACAACTACTGATGAGAAGAAACTGACTTATTGTGTGAGAGTACAGCTGCTCTAACCTATCGTCAAACCTTAGGTCCTTGTCTCCGTGTCCTCACTCCTCTCTGCTTGTTCTCCGCCATGAGCCTGTCTTGGTTGCTCTTCTATTGCTGTGAAGACACCATGGCCAAAGCAATTTACAGAAGAAAGAGCTTGTTGGGGGCTTACAGCCCCGAGTGTGAGTCCACAGCCACCATCAAAGGGAGCAAGGCAGCAGGCATGGCCCTGGAGCAGCGGCTGAGAGCTCACACTTGAGACAACGCCCACAAAGCAAAGAATGGCTTGGGAAACCTCAAAACCCACCCGGAGTGATTCACCTCCTCCGACAGCCTCCTAATTCTTTCAAATGATTCCACCAACTGGGAATCAAGCATTCAAATATATATACACCTATTGGGGGCAATTCTCATTCAAGCTTAGTTACAATTCAAATATCCACACACATGAAGCAAAATCTACACCTATGCAGTGGTTCTCAGTCTTCCTAATGCTGCAACCCTTTAATATAGTTCCTCATCTTGTAGTGGACCATAAAATTATTTTCTTTGCTATTCTGTAACTGTAATTTTGTTACTGCTATGAATCGCAATGTGAATATCTGTGCTTTCCAATGGGCTTAGGCAACCCCTATGAAAGGGTTGTTTGACCCCAAAGGGATCTCCACCCACGGGTTGAGAACCGCTGACCTAGTGGAACATCTGTTCTGAGTACCACACACACACACACACACACACACACACACACTCACCAAGCAGAAATGCATCTCAGCAGGTGTGGTTCAGGTTTCTTACCTCAACAAGTTGCCCACCAAGATTTGCATCTCCCCTTCATACCAGCCCAGGGCCAGGCACAGTACTAAAAAGCATTTCCCTGTGGGGAGAGAGGAAGAACTGAGATATGCTACTGAGCTTTTCCTCACTGTGAGGCCACATCAGAGGCAGTGAACATATTAAATTTTATTTTGGCTCACCTTTATGGAGGGTCTAGTCTGAGACTTGTTGGCCCTACTTACTTGAACCAGTGGCCAGGGAGCACAGTGGGGAGCAGAGAACTGCCAATCACCTTACAAGCCTGGAACAAGGAGGGCGCTAGTGCTCTATACCCCACTTCAGTATCTTGTGGACCTCTTGCAAGGCCCCACCTCTTAAAAGTTCCACCCCTCCTGCAACCTTGAAGCTGAGTCTTTCTGCTGGGGAGGCCTTGAAGCTGTCTTTGTGGGGGAGGGGAGCTCTCACCCCTTAGCTCATGGAAAGCGCCCACCCGTTCTGTAGCTTCACAGGTCAGGGTTCTCAGCTTGGCTGCCAGAACACGGGCTGAACTTTCAACCAAGGCTGTCAATCCTGAGTGGAGGTTCCTCACCCAAATTGCCCTTCCTGTCGCTGGTTTCCTAGTCATCAGGTCTCCAGAAAGTGGTTTTTTTTTTTGTTGTTTTTTTTTTGTTGTTGTTTTTTTTTTTTTTTTTTTTTTTTTTTTGACCCACAGGGTTAGATTAGGTGCCTCTCATCATCCCAGGTTGCCCCTTCCTATGTACAATGGCAACTCCCAGTGTCTGGCTGATTCTCACCCTAGACCAGAGAGAGCTGGGAGGACTAAGGAAACCCAGCCACCTTGTTTAGCTGCCTCTTGCAACAAGGGCTTTACTCCTTCCTCTAGCTAAGCTGGGACAGATGTGTAAGAAATACTGTTGCTTTTTTTTTCTTTTTTCCTTTCACTGTTTCATTTTTACTTTCAACTCCTTTTCACACTGTGTTGCAGCTTCCTGGGGGAGGGAGGCCCCTAAGGTTTGGAGATCCATGCGTGGGGGCTCTGGAATTGGTAACACGCGGGGCTGCGGTGAGACCTTTCCTCTGTTCTTAGCCCCACCAGTTCTCAGAGCACTACCAGGAGAAGCCCCTCCCCACACCCCAAGGCTAGGCGAGTCCACCACCTCCTTCTTCCCTCTCCAAGGACACCAGGCACAATTTTCGGGTTTTAAAAATCGTGAGTCAGAAGGGGAAGTGTTTTGCCAGCAACTTCTGCTTTCTGCCCTCTGAAGCAAGACAGGAGTGTGGCTCCCTGCTCAATGAGAGGAAAAAAGGTTTTGGGGAGGGGGAAATCTCACTTCAGGAAAGTTTACAACCATTTATCAGGCTCCCACCAGAGTGCTCACACCCTCACCCCAAATAGAGACACACCCTGCAGGGTAAAAGACTTTTGCAGGCAGGATTGAGCGAGGACTTTGATTTGGGGGAAGCCTGAATCATCTGGTGGGGCAGGTTCTCAAGAGACAAGCCAGTGGAGTCAAAGAAAAGGGAGCCATAGAGATGAAAGCAGAGGCCACTGAGTGGAGGTGTCCCTCCGCTTTTTTTTTTTTTTTAAAGATAAGGGAGGGGGTGGAATGCAGGCAACTTTCCAAATCTCTGAGAGGCAAGAAAGTCTCCTGAGAGTCTCCAGCAAAATACAGGCCTATACCTTAAGGTTAGCTCAGAAGGACTGAATTTGGCCCTCCATCCTCCAGAACTGTTGAGACAATACATCTGTGTTTTAAGACACAAGTTTGTAGTAATTGGATACATCAATAACAATAGGTCATAGCTGGAGGAAGTTTTATACAGAAAATTACAGAAATGTTTATACAATTGAATTCTCTTTCTCTAATAAGTAGAAGTTGAAAAGCAGGTATTGGCATACTGAATCTAAAATAAATGTGTTATGTGTTTAACCAGCAAGGAGTTTGGAGGGTAGTGTTTTGGCTTCTAACTGTATTTTCCCTACACCATCTGAATGATACCTAGAACTCCCTTTGTGCACTGTTCCCGGGTGCAGACGATCCCAGTTTGTGAAGACTGCAGCACTGAGCTTCTGGACACTTGGGAGACAGTGCCCATATCTGATACAGGAATTGATAGAAGGGTTTTGTTTGCTTTTACTTTTCGAGTCAGGGTTTCTCTGTGTAGCCCTGGCTGTTCTGAAACTCACTCTGTAGACCAGGCTGGCCTCGAATTCACAGAGATCGACCTGCCTTTGCCTTCTGAGTGCCGGGATTAAAGGCACGCATCTTTAAAGTTTCCCAGAAATAAATTCTTTTTAAATATCAGCAGACGCACCCAGCATGCTGGGCATGGCATTCATAGCTCAAGTGGCAGAGCAGAACTAATGTGCTATTACGTGACAGCAATTCCCACCCAAAAGGAAGGCATTGCCAATGGTCAGCGCTCACCTTCAGTGGGTCTCTCAGAGAGTCTGTGGTTTACATACCCTGTCTCTGGACCCAACAATGACAGGGCAAGAGGGTGAGGAAACAGAGGGAGCCCTTGAGTACGCTTGCTTGGGAGATTCAGGTATAGGACAGAGTAAAATTACAGCCCTCCGGGCAGCAAGTTTCAGTGAAGCTGCTCAGCTTGGGGGGGAGGGGGAGCATGTGGTACCACAAGACCCTACATCTCAGAAGCACCCTCACCCTCATTCCCCAGTAAGGGGATGAAATCTGATTTCTGCCTTAGTTCCTTAATCACAAAGAGATTGTTTGATCAAGTCTTCATGGCGTAAGTCTGTGCTATGAGTGAAATAGCTTCAGTTGGGGAGGGTGTAATGGATTATTAAAAATGTTGCAGGATCCCTGGTGGCGGCAGGTGGCAGAAACCGCTGCAGGTCCCCAAGTGGTGGCAGGCAGGGGGCATCAGGTCCCGAGAGCAGCCAATCCCAGGCAGGGACAGTGCACGAGACATGTGGCAGATCTCATGGCTGGTCCCTGGCAGAGTCCCCGGCAGGTGGTGGGTGAGAGACAGATGGAAAGGCACACCACACAGAGTGAGGTTGGATATTTATTTAATGATTATGGAAGGGAAGGGAGAAGGGGAGAAGAACAGAGAGCCAGAGAGAGAGAGAGAGAGAGAGAGAGAGAGAAGAGACTGAAGCTGCCTCTCTAAGAGGGAGCCAGAAAAGAAAAGAGAGACTAAGGCTGCAAGCAGGAAGGAAGACCTGCCTACCTCTGCGGATGGGGGAGGGAGTGGGCATGGCTTGGCTCTTAAAAAGACAGAACAATCATTACAGAGAGATGCAGACAACTACATTTCCTATATTAGAAATCTGTATCCTGATAAAAATTCATGTAAAAACAAAACATCTGTTATCCAAGACTTGCATTCCTCCATTCAGTTCAAAGAAGAGACTTCCATTTCATGGGATTTAAAAAGCTGGGTTTTTATATAAAAACCCAACAGTCCTTGTATACTATAATTTCCTCTCCTAGGCCAATATAAAATTAGATTTTACAGATCTCTTGGGGTTTTTTATTGCACTTAGTATGTATGTGTGCACAAACGTCTGTGCACGCGTGAATGTGTCAAATGAAAGTGTAAGGACAACTTGGCATGGGCAGCTCTTGCATTCCTCCATGTAGGAATCAAATGCAGTCATACATGTAGGCAAGTACTGTTACCTACTAGCCATCTCACCGTCCCCAATTCTGTTTAAATATGCATTCTTTTATAGCAAGCGTGTTTCCCCTTTACCAAACAAGAGCCTTTCATTTAAATTCCTCTATTCTGTTACATATCTTGAATAATGTTCTTTTTTTTTTAAAAAAAAACAAGTTTATTTATTAAAAGAATCTGAAAATAGTAATAAGGCCTTCATTAACAATGAACAAATTTTAAGATATTAATATGAAACATTAAGAATTTACGTGAAAACTCCACGTGTTCTAGATCAGTCTGACAGCAGCTGCTTCTAGGCTTGTCAACGCTTGCTTTTTAGATGCATGACCCATACTCCAGTCCCTGCTCTCCTGTGGACCACACAGAGGCCTGCTGTGCTTACTGTAACAGTTGAACAGCACAGATCTTGGGACAAGCTACCGCAACTTAACAGCGCTGATACCAGACCACTTAGGGCTCCAGATGTGCTGAGGTGTGCCAACAAAAGCCCAGGAGGTCCTAACTTTAACAGGCAGAAGAAAGCTTAGCGTGGTCAATACTACTAAGCAGTGTGAGACAGAAGCCAGGCTAAGAATGGGCAGTTCTCCCTTCCTTAAGAGGTGAAGATGAAACTGAAGGCAGAGACCTAACTGCACCACCTTGGCTGACCAGTGGCTCCACAAAGGCTCCAGGGTCTATGTGGCATCCACATGTGTTACTTGTTACATACATGTGCTGCACAGAGAGCTCCATATGGCTGATGCTCAGATGCAAACCTAAGACTCTTATGGAAGAAGGGCAGGCCCACAAGCCTGATGTCAATAGTGAGTTGGTCTCAAAACCCTTGTGGCCACTGCGTAAGGGAAGAGAGGAAGCACAGAGCCCTGTCCTGCACTGTCTGCATTGGGCTGGACACAATGTAAACACTGGACAACAGGCAGTGTCCTCTAAATCTTCACAAAGTGTATACAAGAAAATATGTACATAATCACTTCAGAAAGTTTAAAATAATCTCTAAAAAGTACACACAGGATTTAAAATGTCTCAGGAGCTGCTGCCCTGCGATATGAGGAATGTGACATTGCTGGATGGCTGTGCAGTGTTCCTCTCCTCTGGAAGGAGTCAGAGGCCTTGGGCCAGACTTAAGAGGCACCTAGCCACCCTTGCCAACTCGTAGCAAAGCTGCCAGGTGACCCCAAGAGTTGCAGGGGAAAAGTGCAGTCCCTGGGGAAAAGCACTACAGCTAAAGGAAGATTTCTGCCCGAGACATTTATTTCAATATCAAAGGGAAGATCAATTCATTCTAACCCCCCTCAGAATTTCAACAGACTGATTTATAAGAATTCCTGATCTAGGACCTCAGGGGGCCCATAGGAGAGATGTAGGACACCCAGCCCAGTTCTCATTTTGCTTCTTTAAAAATGAAAAAGAGGTTTAAAAACATGAAAAAGCTGATCTGTTCTTCAAAAGGCAGACCCGAGCTCTCCCAGCAAGGCAGGAGGACACAGAGATGCCTGGACACCCATGTGGTTGGTCAAGGCCAGGTCGGCCAGCAGGAGAGCAAGAGAAGGAAGGTCCCCAAGGGCTTGAGGGCTCAGGTCAGAGGCTGGGAAGTGAGGCCTAGCCGTCCTCCTCGTCCTGGTCCTCATCCTCTGGGAAGTGAGCTTGCTTCTTCCGAACATTCCAGTGCAGACACTGGGCAAGGCTCTCAAACCAGCCACTCACAGGGTCACACACACACAGATAGAGGGCAGCGGGTAGCAGGAGGTGGGGAAGCTGATGCTGTCTCCATGGCGTATTTCCTGCCCCTTCCGTCCATCACAGGACACCCATGCAGTGTTCCTGGCTTCTGGTGACAGCATAATGATCAGTTCCACCCCTGCTGGGACCACGATGGGCCAGAGTGACAGCGAGTAGGGGCAGATGGGTGTAACCATGATGGCCGGCACATTGGGGTGCACCATGGAAGGCCCGGCTGCCACTGCGTATGCTGTCCTGCCCGTCGGGGTGGACACAAGCATGCCGTCGCCCGGCACAGTGGTGATAAGGTTTCCATCCAGGTAGACATCTACATTCTATAGGTATGAGGAGGGGCCTCTGTCGATCACCACTTCATTCAAGACCTGGTACTGCATGGCCTGCCTTCTGCCCTCTGTGTCCAGGCCATTCTCACTGAGACCATTATGGATGGCTCTCTTCTTGTCTCTGGGTTCTTTCACCACCCTGACCTTCAGCCAGCTCCTCAGGATAACCGCGGCATTCCCCCCCCCCCCATCACCTGATTCACTTGGGATTGGAAGTTCTCAAAGTTGAAGGGGGTCAGGAAGCTCAGGGAGCCAAGGTGGAAGGCTGTAACAGGAGGTGCACTGCCCTGGAACAGAGAGGAGGCATAGAGCAGGGTACCGTCTCCGCCGAGGCAGATGATGAAGTCTATCTGGTTGGAAATGTCGTCATAATCTTCACGGAAAGTGCAGAACATCTTCACTGGTCCAAAGTTTTCATCACTCACTATAGCAGGGTCTTCCAGCACTTCCTTTTCCACATACACGATCATGTTGTTCTCCTCCATGAGGTACATGCAGAGCTCTTTGAAGGGCTGCAGTAGGAGAGTAGCATCTCCTTCCTTACCTCCTGTGTGTGCAGAGTGCAGCTGACCCACTATCTACAGCTTCCACATCCACAAAGTTGAACAACTGTGGATTGAAAATAATTTTTCAAATTTGAGTGTGTGGCAAACACATAGAAAGGTCTCTTCCTGTCTCTGGTTCCTAGACCATACAGTGGTACAACTGTTGACACTGCGTTCTCCCTGATAAGGCATCGATATCTCATGTAAAGTGTGTGGCAGGACCGCCCGGGGTGCGTGCAGGATGTGTGGGGGATGTGTGTGGGCTTTTTTTATGTGAGGCACTTGGGATTTGGATCAGTGGCAGTCCCGGAACCAACTACCAAAAGACAGCTGTATTTCTATGCTCTTCATATTTTAAAAACACATTTGAGATAATTACAAAAACAAAAGTGCTTATTGTTAAGTTTGGATCTTAATTGCTCCTCCAAGGCTGGTGCGTTGAAGGTTCAGTCCTTGACTGCCAGCAAGCGCTGTGAGCAGGCGGTGGACACAGGAGGCAGGACCTAATCGTAAGAGCTATGTTAGGACCCTTCCTCTCTCCTGGCTCTCTTTGCTGGGTTGCTGCTGTGAGGTGAGCACCCTGCTCCTGCCACCTGTTTTGCCTTACCTCCAATGCCAGCTGAGTCCTCTCTTTCGGCTTCTCCCAGTAGGTACCTCAGAAAATAACAAACTGTTCGAGACTGACATTCACTGGGCTTGCGGTCACTGTTAGTGAGTGTGGGTCACCATAATCACACAAGCACATATGGTTTTGCTCTAACCCAGCACTTCTCTTGTCTCATGGAATGCTAAAATCCCTGAACCTGTTTTTAAAAACTGCCAGTGCCTGCCCACTCCCCATTTCCATGCACATCAGAGCTGGTAACTGGTTTAGGGAGGAGGAAGAAGTACCAAGTATTTCTCAGAAACTCCAAGGAGAAGCATTGCAGGCCAGTCCCGCAGAGGAAGGCCCTCC
Source organism: Alexandromys fortis (assembly GCF_014885135.2). Taxonomy (NCBI): domain Eukaryota; kingdom Metazoa; phylum Chordata; class Mammalia; order Rodentia; family Cricetidae; genus Alexandromys; species Alexandromys fortis. The sequence goes on from NW_026068016.1 coordinate 224,290, forward strand.
AGGTATGTCGCTTCATTGTTACCCATTAACCCAGGCAGCCGTGCATTCACGTGAAAGCTGAGTTAAATTACACAACTCACATAAGATCAATGCCTTGTAACTCGGGGAGGGGGGCTCTCAGTAAGGGAGATGATACAGGGACAACCCCCACCCCATGCCCCACTTTCTTTGGTCCGTGGAAGGAAAGTGGGGAGATTATAAAGTTTCAGCACACCTACTTAGAGGGGGCTGTCCATTTTCTTTCCGGAAGCCTCATCTTTTACAAGCCTCAACCTTGTAAAGTTGGCAAAACCTAGAAGATGTGGTCAAAGTTTCTGGAACTGAAATGTCAGTCACGCAAATCCCTTAGTAGAAGAAAAGTCTTTCCAGTATGTCTGTCACTCTGGCTACAAAGTCAATGCGCCAGGGTTAGAATGTAGGGCCAGATTTTTGTGATTAATTTCTATACTGTTAAATTTGGCAGTGGTGCTGATGATGAGGCTATGGATGTTAAAAGAGCGCATGTCTATAAGAGTGATGTTTATGTATGGTTGGGATGTAGGACCCATCCACCCACTTTAAAGAACGGTGCAAGGGCTAAGGACCTGGCTCAGTGGTGCCAATTACTTGCAGTGCAGGCAGGAGGACCTGAGTTTGGATCCCCAGCCCCCACATAAAAGCTAAGCATGGTGGAGGCAAAGCCAGGAGTATCTCTGAGGCTTACTGCTGGTCAGCCTAGCTAACACGTCAAGTGTCAGGTTCAGTGAAAGACACTGTCTCAGAAAGTAAGGTAGAGAGCAATACAGGGGAGACACCTAAAGTTGATCTCTGGCACACACACACACACACACACACGCACACATACTCACGCATGCAAGCACGCACACACACACGCACATGCACACATGCAGGCACACACGCAGGCATGCACGCACACACACGCACATGCACACATGCAGGCACACACGCAGGCATGCACGCACACACACGCACATGCACACATGCAGGCACGCACATGTACACTTTAAAAATGCAAAGAAAAGTAGAGTACAGAGGTCAAACCAGTTTGGAAGTACCCTGCTTTCTCTTGAGTCCCAGGACTCCTCTGCTCCCTCTGCAAGCAAAACCACCACAGAATTTACATCTGCCATTTGTGGTTTTCCTGCAGCGAAGAATTCAAACCACTGATGTTTCTAATTCTACCCCTAAGACGATGACAGTTGGACAGAACATGAAGCTTTGGTCTTCTGTCAACTCTCAGCTAGCCCTGCGGTGATGTCCTTGTTTAAATCTTATAACAAATATTTCCATCCTCTCTGTCACTTTAGACGGACTTACATTCTAGGCTCCTATCGAGACTTAAAGAAGGAGAGCAGGTGACTGGGGATCATGCCGCAGATCATCCTGGCAGCGGAGGAACTGTAGGTTACTGTGGGGATTTCTTGTAATAGAAGGAAACCACTGGCCTATCCCCAAGTATCTTGTAACCTTAGGGTCAAGGAGTTTGACACTGAGGTGTGGGGCTTCGTCACGTATGATGCAGAATGTTAGACCTGCAGGTTGTGATTTTGCTCTCATAATCTCCCACATATTAAAGCCTAATATAATTGGGTAACCTGACTCTGAGTGTCTACTTAATGAAAACATGAAACACTCTTAAGTAAGACAAATGTATTCCTTCTAACTGATTAATGGGAGCTTCTTGGGAAGTGAAGTGGAAGCGCTAATAACAAATTTTCACTCATTTAGGCACGCAAAAGTTCAACAAATGCTAACCAATACTTCCTGAATGCTAGCCCCTGTATTTTATTCACAAGTCCCACCATAACCTCATTACCCTATTGAGTAAGTAATATTATGAACCTCATTTTCCAGATAAGGATACTGTAAGACTAAACGGCTTGTACAAAACTACAGAACTCCAAAGCCAAGATTCAAACACAGAATCTAAAACTTACGCAGCAGGGATAACATGTAGTCAGGGTCCCAGCTCAAGGTCTAGCGGGAAAGCTCTCTTGATTATTACACAAAGCTCATCTGCAGGAAATAGAAGACGGTCATTTGCAGGGAGTCAGGATGGAAGAAGACTGGGTCAAAGGCTCCCGGAAAGAGTGCTATTGGAAACGTGGCCAAAATAAACAAGACTGTGGGATTTCACAAAAACAGAGAGAAAGAAGACACTGTAGGTGGAGGAAACATATGAGCAAAAGCAGCAGATGTACATGTTGATTCTCACCACTGTGCTTCAGTAAAGAGGTGTGGCCACACGAATACACAGCCACTCTGCAGGAGCCTGGAGAAGTCGTAGGGTCTGAACCTGCTGTTGGCAGAGGAGGTGATAGGAGAGAGATCTACGAGGCATCACCAAGGAAGAATGCCAAGAGTTTTGTTGCTGTTTAAGACTAAGTCAACCTGTATTTGGGGTCCCGGTCCCATATCTGGCACATAGTAAACTCTCAGGTCATTGTCTTAGTTAGGTTTCTATTGCTGTGATAAAACGCCATAACCAAAAGCAACATGGGGAAGAAAGGGTTTATTTCACTTATACTTCCAAATCACAGTCTCCCTTATCCAAGGAAGTCAGGCAGGAACGTGGAGGCAGGATCTGAAGCAGAGGCCACGAAGAGGCACTGCTTACTGCCTTGTTCTCCATGGCTTGCTTGCCTTACTTTCTTATTGCGTCCAGGACCATCTGCTGAGGGACAGTACCACTTGCAATGATCTGGGCCCTCTCATATCAATCACTGATCAAGAAAGTGCCCCACAGATTTGCTCTCAAGCCAGTTTGGTAGGTGAATTTTCTCAGTTGCGGTTTTCTCTTGTCAAACGACTCTAGCTTGTATCAAGCTGACAAAATACTAACGGGAACAGTCATATCTGCTGATTGAATGAAGGAGAAAATAAAATGCTTATAAGACCCAAAGATGGGTGAGGAAGTTGAGTGGATATAAATGATTTAATAAAAAGCAGAAATAAATAATTCTGAGGTTTTACACATGGGTAAATGGTAGAATCGGTAGAACCATGGACTTTTATACAGAATTCAAGCAAAGCAACTCATTTGGAAACTTGCCAGGCACAGGTGAGTCAAATGAGGCCAGGATGATGCTTCCAGAGCTCTAATGAAGCACATGCTGGTTCATTTCTTCACTAAGCATTCTCTGGTCCTCTTACTTGTTGAGTAAATGATAAACACGTATCATCTGTGCCACAACGATGGGCAGAAAAGACTTGTAAGAGAAATGGTCTAATCGTTCAGCTAGATGTAAGCTGAATGCAGAGGTGGACATCTGTATAGTCAGTATCAGGGAGACAGAGATGGCAGCTCTGTGGGATTTGCTGACTAACCAGCCTACATGAATCAGTGACCTCCGAGTTCAATGAGAAATCCTAACTAAAAAGTGAAGTAGAGAACTTGGAGCTGGAGAGATGACTCAGGGATTGAGAGCAAGGGCTGCTGTTTCAGAGGACCTGGGTTCACAGCACTGACATGGTGCTCAGAGCTGTTTGAAACCCCAGCCCAGTGTTGTGTAGCAGTTTCCCCTGAGATTGAAACATTCCATCTAGAAGGGAAGCTCCTTAAGACAAAGTTAACAACTCAAAACAGCGCCAGGAAGTATCTGAAACTGACCAGATTCACTGGGCTCCTCCCTCTCAAGAGAAAATCATAAAGATGGCTGCAAGTCACTCTCAGGTAAGTAAGCCAAGCAGCAAAGAAGGCTCTGAGAACAGCCGAGTGGCCTGGAAGAAGCAAAAATCAGCTGAGTTTCCTGGAAGAGGTTCTCAACAACTGAGGTACCTGGGAAGGATGCTCTCCAAGCTGTTCAGCCGCTTTCAGACTGTGCTGTGAGCTCCACGTCCCAGTTTTGTGAGCTGTCACCCATGCTGGGGCAGGCTTTGGTGATGCACCTGTCTTAGAGTCATTTCTGCTCCTGTAAGGAACTACTTACCCATACTCCTCTAAGGAACCCCAATAAAACTCATTGGTTCACCAAGTTGGACTTTAGTGGTATCTGTACTTTGGTCTGTCATGGGCTCCCTATTTGGGGAAGTAGGTATATGCATTATATCTCTCTGAGAAAAATCTGTCACACAATACCCAGGGTACCTGACACCCTCTTCTGTCCTCCATGGGCATCAGGCACACATGTGGTGCATAGACTTACATAACAAACACCCATACACATAAAGATAGGTAGGTAGATAGGTAGACAGACAGACAGACAGACAGACAGACAGACAGATAGATAGATAGATAAAAGGGTGGAGAACAATTGATAAAGACATTGGCTTTGGCCTTTGGATGCCACAAATGCACATACATGTACATATATGCACACACATATGCACATACACAAACACATATATGTTGTAGGAATCTTTCTGGAATACACTTTTTTTTTTTAATACACTCAACACCAATGAGAGTGGAAGAGACAAGACATCACCAGTGAACCGAAGCCAGGATTCTCGAAAGGCTCTGAAGCTGGATCTAGTTTCTATTCTTGTCTTATACTCTAAACCACAAAGTGGGATGGACAAGCATGCAAGAGTTTATAGAAGCCCATGTGGCAGTCAGAAGGTTGCTAAGGGCAACAATCCATTGTTTCAGGTGTTTCTCCAGGTCATTTTGTTCCAGGTAGCAAATGAAGTCATGCTTGGCAAACAGGCAGCACAACCTTCATGCAAATCTTAAATAAGTCAATAAATCAATACCTAATAATTGATCTTTTCTACCTTCTACACTTCATTTATCACACACACACACACACACACACACACACACACACACACACACACAGACAGAGCTGGGTTGGGACCTACAGTTGGCTATCCTGGCAGAGGACCCAAATTTGCTTCCCAGCTCCCATGTTGGGCAGCTCACAACTGCCTGCAACTCCAACCCCAAGAGAACAGACACTCTCTTCTGACCCCCACTGACACTGCAGGCAAATGTCCAAGCCACATACAGATACACATATACATTCTAAAAATAATTTAAAAAAAAAAAGCTGAATCAATTCATTTTCCTCTGTCAACTTCCATGCCCATACGTCCGCTCCACTAATGCTTTCCCTCTGTCTGCCTAGGTTCCCACAGAGACCTACACACCTCCCCGCTGCTTCTTTCTCTGTTGCTCCATGGAGCTGTTTTCCTCACTGTGATGAGAATGCTCTGATTCAGCAAACCAGGTCTTGCCACTTTACCACTTGACATCCTTGGCTTTCTGTCCAATTTACTATAAAATCCAAATGCATTTGCAATGATGCATTGGTCTCTGCACATTCCCACCCCTGCCCATTTTGTCAGCTTTGCCTCCTGCCATTGTCTCTAAATCACTGACCTTTTAGTTATGCTGAACTGCTCCCACGGCCTCTACCTCCCAGGTTCTTCATTACTGAAAGGCCTTGCTCACAGCTTCCCTTTGGTAGATGCACACACAAACCTTTTTATTTATTTATTTATTTATTTATTTATTTATTTATTTATTTTGGTTTTTCGAGACAGGGTTTCTCTGTGGCTTTGGAGCCTGTCCTGGAACTAGCTCTGTAGACCAGGCTGGTCTCGAACTCACAGACATCCGCCTGCCTCTGCCTCCCGAGTGCTGGGATTAAAGGCGTGCGCCACCATCGCAAACCTTTTACCCACCTAGTCATTCTCCAGTTTTCAGGCTGATTGTTTCCTTCTTGAAATTATACCACAGACTTGCTAGTTTTTATTGTTGTTTAAAAAGAAGGGGTTAGTCGGGTGGTGGTGCCACATGCTTTTAATCCCAGCACTCGGGAGGCAGAGGCAGAGGCAGGCAGATCTCTGTGAGTTCGAGGCCAGTCTGGTCTACAAGAGCTAGTTCCAGGACAGGCTCCAAAGCTACAGAGAAGTCCTGTCTCGAAAAAAACTAACTAACTAACTAACTAACTAACTAACTAAACAAACAAACAAACAAATAAATAAATACAAAAAGAAGGGGTTAATTTTGGCTCATGGTTCTGGAAGTCCATGATCAGGGCCACACTGCTGCTGGCTTACTGCTGAAGTGCCAAGACCAAGGAGAGTGTCTAGGGTGGGAGACTGGGAGCGAGCGTGTACACACATGTGTATTGTATGCTCTCTGCTTCATAAAGCCATCAGGAGTAAATCGCGGAGACTCCACTCTGTCGGCCTCATCTAATGCCAATCACCTCCCGTGGGAGGTAATGTTGTAAGGACATTTAAGGTCTGCTCCCTTAGCAATTTTCAAGAATAAAATACATCATTAACATCTCATCCAACATATCACAGTTGGGTTAAGTTTCTGCACAATGAGGTGACCCCATAAATATTGTTATTTTATTCTTTAATTACATGGAATGGATAGTCTCTTTGTCATTATCTAAGAAGACTAGACTAATTGAATAATACATCTTAATTTAATTTAATAATCAGTCAATAACAAGTCTAATTTACATTTTATAATATCCTTTATTACTGCGTTGATCACTCTTATCTATACCTTAAATCAACTACATTTAAAACTAAAATGTCAAGTAATAACAAAATTGATATTTTTTTCGTCCCAGTTAACTTCTTTTGACCTTTGCTTTAAACATGTGATAAAACCACATGTTGCAAAGTTAGAGAAAGGAACACACCAAACTAACCCACAGTATCATGTATTCAGAAGCCATAAACCCAAAACAGGAAGATTATGGGCTAGATATGGTTTTTAGAACTCTCCAATAAAAAATAAAATACAAATTATCCAAATTACACATAGCGAATGACCAGTGCTTCTCAAGTAGATATTTGGATTAGTAAATAGTAGCAGGCACATGAGACAATAATACTCATAAGCTTATATCAAGTAAAGGTATATTTGGATCATTCTAGGCAGAAATGAATCTGTTCTTTTGAAAACTCTGAGACATAAAGAATCAACCATTCTTCCTCCATCTTTGTTAAAGTACCTTTTAACCAACCCCCAAAAGAGGGCAATAGATATATGGAATCTGTGAATTGGAAGAAAAATTTAAATTCAAGCAGTGGATTTACATTTTGAGGCTACAGCCTGTGTGTCTGGAAAAGGTCATGAGTAAATGATTCACAATATCTGATTTCATACAGGTTACCAGCTGTCTGGAAAGGCGAGGTGAAATATGCAAAAATCAAACCACACGCAGGTAAAGGAACTGACGAAGCAGTGAGTTCATGACTGATGGAAAGCCTGTGCTGGTCACGGGCCACACTGTAATCCCAGCACTCAGGAGTTTAAAAGGTTGGCCTGGGAGACACAGTGAGACAGGAGAGCCTAGCTCAAAGCACATTTTCTCAGGGAGCAAGATGGCATCAAATATTCATTCTGATCTTGATAAGCTGTACCACTTTTGTGGTGCTGTATCACCCGTGAGAATCAGCCTCTCCTCTGTAAGAAGCCTACCTTCTCCTCACAGGCCAAGAGGAGGTAATACATGGAGTGCCTGGCATTGGGTGAGACACAAGGTAAGGACTCATTAAATGCACCTGTGTGTGCCTATGTCCCCAGCTAAGGCACAAGGTAAGCACTCATTTAAATTTAACTATGTGTGTCTATGACCCCAGCTATTTGGGATGGTGGGGCAGGAGGATAGCTTTTTTTGAGACCAACCTGGGAAATATGATAAGATCCTGTCTCAAAAAAAAAAAAAAAAACTATTGTTAAGATTAGTCTCTTGTAAGTTTTAGATAACTGTACAAATAAAGATAAAGATAGAAGACCATTTGTTGAAAAGTATTAGAACCAATGCATTACTCACTGTGGTTCTTAATTTGTTGAGAATGATAACCAGGCCCTCATGTCTAGCCCCATTGTCTTCACCTCCTAACCTGTAGCTGCCATGAGCGAGTTCATCTCTATCCACATTGGTCTGGCTGATCCCGACTGGCAATGCCTTCTGGGACTGCTGTTGCCTAGAACATGGTATCTAGCTGAGTGGCTAGATAATCAAAAAAATAAGACCATTCGTAAAGAGGGGACTTTTTCAGCACCTTCTTCAGTGAGGTGGGCACTGGTAAGCATGTGCCCAGAACAGAGTTACAGAGCTGAGATCCATGGTCATTGACGGGATTCTCAATGGCACTTAGTACCAGCTCTTCTGCAGAGAGCAGTTCATCACAGGTAATCACGGTGCTGCTAATGTCTATGCCAGCGGGCTACACCACTGGCTAGGAGGTCACTTACCTGGTGACCATCTTGAAGATGACATCTTTGATGTGATCATCTGAGTTTAATTTGTAAGCTGAATGGCCTGTGCAGAGGTCTTTGTGGATTTTGTGAACCAATTCCAGAGCTAATGGGGGAAGTGACTCTGGTTTACCTCCCTACTGATGAAATATCTTCATCTTGATTACATCAAGATGTCTGAGCTGGAGTCCCGTGTACCCAGTTTCACAATCGTGTATGAGTCCTACAACTCCATCCTCTCTACCCGTACCATCCTGGAGCACTCTGTCCACTTGATGGTGGACAATGAGGTCATCTCTAACACTTGTCATAGATACCTTGATACTGAATGTCCAAACTGGACTAACGTTAACTGCCTTCCTAGCTAGATTACCTCTCATCAGTGCTTCTCCCTGAATGTTGATCTCACAAAATTCTAGGCCAACCTGTTGCTCTATCCTCACATCCACTTCCCCTGATCACATACATCCCTGCCATCTCTGCTTTTTAAGAAAAAAAAAGCTTACTATGAGCAACTTTCTGCAAGAAAGATCACCAGTATTTACTTTGAGACAGTCAACTAGATGATAAACTGACCCTCGCTATGGGAAATGCAAGGCTTGCTGCCTGTGGTACCATGACGATGTGATTCCCAAAAATGTCAATGATGTTACTGCCACCACCAAAACCAAATACATCATCCATGTTGTGTATTTATACCCCACTGGCTTCAATGCTGGCATTAATTACCAGTCTTCTACTGTGGTACCTAGCAGAGAGCAGGCCAACATACAATGAGCTGTGTGCAGGCAGAGCAATACCACAGCCATTGCTGAAGCCTGGGGTTGCCTAGACCACAGATTTGACCTGATGTAGGCCAAGCATGCCTTTGTTCACTGGTGTGGGGTGAAGGAATGAAAAAAGGAAAGTTTTCTGAGGTTCATAAGGACATGGCTAACCTAGAGAAGGACGATGAGAACCAGGAAGTATATGGGTTCTACTGAGGTGGAGGAGGGAAAGACAAAGGCAACCCTCTTTATGCTTCCTTCCTTTCAGCCCTGCAGGCCACACTTGCAGAATCTGAGCTGCATGTCAGCTGGCAGGCTTTAAAGGATTGTCTTCACTCTGCAGTAGTCATGTCCTGCCTCCTCCATGTGTACCTGTGACACATTTCCATGTCTTGGAGTAAATGCTTTGCAAAAGAAAAGCAGAACTTGTTCAGCTGTGTTATTTGCTATGAAGAACAACATACAGTTAGCAAGATAACTGAGAGAAAATACACTATAAATTTCTTCTTGCCAGAAGTTTTTCATTTTGAGATTTCTGAAGTTACATGGCTCTTTTCTTGCAAGACACTTCCATTTCAATTGGATGTTTCTATAGGCCAGAGGTCCTATCTATGATGGGGGGGGGGGTTTATGAATATGCCATTGTTTAACAAAAAATTGTTTGTGAGGAATACCAAGCATTATATACATTGTCTGACTTTTAAAAGACATGATGTAGGCCTGGAGAGATGACTCAGCTGTTAAAGGCTAGGCGCCCAACCAAGTATATAAAAGACATAATGTAGTTACATAAAGAAAGCATGTCCATGTTCACGAAAAAAAAAAATCTTATACACAAACCAGTAAAGAGTCTATGGCATTTTGTCTGAGAACCCCTCCTTTTTCATGGTTTCAACTGCTTCTTGTTTTCTGATGGATCTGAATCTGTATATGGCACCTAACTTCCCTTCTGTGTCTCAGATTCACATGTTCAAGTGATGAGCAGATAGCTCCATCAAACAGCAAGTCAGAGCCACACTCATTGTCCTGCTCCAAGGGACACAGCATTTACCTGAGCCACACTCTCTTCCTTCTCCCCAAACGGCATCACCTTTCCATTGCTCAGGTTTTTGCCTCCTTCATTTTCTTGATCCATCCTTCCTCTGTACTGGGACCACCACTGTCCTAGTTTGGGGTCTCATTTATGATTGAAAGGTTAATAACCCCATTATAGTCTTTTCCGATTTGTATCCCTTTGATCTCCTTTTGGTGTCTTATTGCTTAAGCTAGGACCTGAATAGATATGGAGAGAGTGGACAACATTGTCTTGTTCCTGATTTCAGTGGAATCGCTAGGAGTTTCTCTCCATTTAGTTTGATGTTGACTGTTGCCTTGCTGTATATTGCCTTTATTATGCTTTGGTATGTTCCTTGTGTCCCTGCTCTCTCCAAGAACTTTATCATGAAGGGATTTTGTATTTTGTCAAAAGCTTTTTCGGCATCTAAAGGGATGATCATGTGGTTTTTATTTTTCAGTTTGTTTATATAATGGATTACATTGACAGATTTTTGTATGTTGAACCATCCCTTCATCTCTGGGATGAAACTGACTTGATCGTGGTGGATGATGGTTCTGATGTGTTCTTAGATTCCATTTGCCAGTATTTTTGCATCAATGTTCATGAGTGAGATTAGTCTGTAACTCTCCTTCTTAGTAATGTCTTTCTGTGGTTTGCGTATCAGGATAATTGTAGACTCATAAAAAGAGTTTGGCATTGTTCCTTCTGTTTCTATGGTGTGGAATAATTTGAGGAGTATTGGTATTAGTTCTTCAGTCTTGTAGAATTCTGCACTGAAACCATCTGGTCGTCAGCTTTTTTTGGTTGGGAAACTTTTGATGACTGTGTCTATTTCCTCAGCAGTTATAGGTCTGTTTAATTTGCTTATCTAGTCTTGATTTAATTTTGGGAGTGATATTTATCTAGAACGTTGTCCATTTCTTTTAAGTTTTCCAATTTTGTGGAGTACAGGTTTTCAAAATATGACCTGATGATTATCTGAATTTCCTCCATGTCTGTTGTTATGTTCCCCTTTTCATTTCTGATTTTGTTAATTTGAATATTCTCTCTCTGCCTTTTGGTTAGCTTGAAAAAAGGTTTGTCTACTTTGTTGATATTCTTGAAGAACCAACTCTTTGTCTCATTGATTCTTTGTATTGTTTTGTTTCTATTTTGTTGATTTCAGCTCTCAATTTGATTCTTTCCTGCCATCTAGTTCTCTTTGGTGAGTTTGCTTCTTTTTGTTCTGAAGTTTTCAAATATTCTATTAATTCACTAGTGTGGGATTTTTCCAGCTTCTTTATGTAGCCATTTAATGCTATGAACTTTCCTCTTAACACTGCTTTCATTGTGTCCCATAAATTTGATATGTTGTGTGGTAATTTTCATTGAATTTTAGGAAGTCTTTAATTTCTCCCTTTATTTCTTCCTTGACCCATTGATGATTCAGGTGAGCATTGTTTAATTCCCATGTGTTTGTGGGTTTTCTGGAATTAGAATTGCTGTTGACTTCTAGTTGGTGGTCTGATAAGGTACATTGGGTTATTCCAATTTTTTGGTATTTGTTGAGGTTTGTTTTCTTATCTAGTATGTGGTCAATTTTTGAGAAGGTTCTATGAGGTGCTGAGAAGAAGATATATTCTTCTCTGTTTGGATGGAATATTCCATAGATGTCTGTTAAGTCCATTTGAGTCATAACATCTGTTCATTCTCTTATTTCTCTGTTCATTTTTTGTCCTACTGACCTTTCCAGTGGTAAGAGGGGAGTGTTGAAGTCTCCCAGTATTAGTGTGTATGGTTTAATGTATGATTTAAGCTTTAGAAGTGTTTCTTTTATATATGAGGGTGCCCTTGTATTTGGGGCATAGATGTTCAGTATTGAGATTTCCTCTTAATGGATTTTTCCTGTGACTAATATGAAATGTCCTTTTTTGTCTCTTTGGACTGATTTTAGCTTGAAGTCTATTTTGTTAGATATTAGGATAGCTACACCCGCTTGTTTCTTAGGTCCATTTGATTGGTATATTTTTTCCCAACCCTTTACTCTAAGACGATGTCTTTCTTTGTGGTTGAGATGTGTTTCCTGTATGCAGAAGAAGGATGGATTGTTTTCGTATCCAATGTGTTACACTGTGCCTTTTTATAGGTGAGTTGAGTCCATTTACATTAAGGGATATTAATGACCAGTGATTGCTATCTCCTGTTAATTTAGTTTTCATGGTTGGTGATGTTATTACATTTGTGTGTTTTTCCCTTCTTTGTGATTTGCTGCTATGAGACCATCAATTGTCTGTGTTTTTGTTGACTGTAGCAAACTTCCTTGGGTTGGAGTTTTCCTTCTAGTATTTTGTGTAGGGCTGTGTTTGTGGCTAGGAATTGGTGAATTCTAGTTATGTCATGGAATATCTTGTTTTGTCCTTCTATGGTGATTGAAAGTTTTGCTGGGCATAGTAGTCTGGGCTGGCATCCATGGTCTCTTAATGTCTGCATAACGCTTGACCACGACCTTCTGGCTTTCATTGTCTCCAATGAGAAGTCAGGTGTAATTCTGATAGGTCTACCTTTATATGTTACATGGCCTTTTTCCTTTGAAGCTCTTAATATTCTTTCTTCACTTTGTGTGTTTAGTGTTTTGATTATTATCTTGTGAGAGGACTTTTTTTTTTTTGACCCAGTCTATTTGGTGTTCTGTAAGCTTCTTGTATCTTCATAGGCATATCTTTCTTTAGGTTGGGAAAGTTTTCTTCTATGATTTTGTTAAATATATTTTTTCTGTGCTTTTGAGCTGAACTTCTCCTTCTTCTATACCTATTATTCTTTTATTTGGCCTTTTCATGGTGTCCCATTTTTCCTGAATATTTTGGGTTAAGCTTTTGTTAGATTTAATGTTTTCTTTAACTGATGAATCTATTTCCTCTATTGTATCTTCAGCGCTTGGGATTCTCTCTTCCATCTCTTGTATTCTGCTGTTCATGCTTGTGTTTGTGGTTCCCGATCATTTTCTCATGATTTCTGTTTCTATAATTCCCTCGGCTTATGTTTTCTTTATTGTCTCTATTTCAGTTTTCAAATCTTGAATAGTTTCATATGTTTGATTTCTTTTTCTTGATTTTCTTTGAGGGATTTGCTGATGTCTTCCAATTTGTTTGTCTTTTCCTCCATTTCTTTAAGGGAATTTCTTGAAGTTTTAAGTCATTTTCTTCTGTTTCATCTATATCTGGTTGTTCAGGTCTTGCTGTTGTAGGGTCTTTAGGTTTTACTGGTGTTGTGTTGCTCTTTGTGGTGTAGCATGTGTTCTTACCTTTTCTCCTCATCTTTTCCTCTAATAGGTGTGGCTGGGGCTGTCTGAGATTCTGTTGATTAATCTTCTAGGTGCCAGTGAATCCAAAGCTCAGATGGTTGTTCCTCGTGGTACAGTCAATGTCACAGTTCTAGTTACACCAGCGCAACCAACTTGCCTTGCATGCAAATTGTAGTTCAGCATATATCTGACTTAAAATTAGAAGCCACAGTTTTCTGATGCTTTCTATTGTGTAGGATAAATTCTGCCCCTGGGCATTGCATCAAAGATTTGTTTTACATGCTTGAGCATTCAACCCCAACTACTGAAATACAGAACATATCACTCCAAAAATGCCCCTCCCACCAGACAGTGGTGGCACACGCCTTTAATACCAGCACTCAGGAGGCAGAGGCCGGCAGATCTCTGTGAGTTCAAGGCCAGCCTGGTCTACTAGAGCTAGTTCTAGGACAAGCTCCAAAGCTACAGAGAAACCATGTTGTGTCTCAGGAAAAAAAAAAAGCCTCTCCCAAAACTGTTCCTTGTAGTCATTTCATGTCCTCACAGACTCTGCTGAACACTGACCTGATTTCGGTTGCTATAGCATCAATATGAGAGGATCATACAGTATCACACAAATCATACGTGTGTGTCCAGCATCTTTTACCTAATGTAATACATTTAAAATGTATCCTTGTGCATTGCTTGAGGTCCCACTGCTGAGGATCTGTTGGCAGTGGATAGCTGCCAGAGGAAAGGAAGTCATTCTTCTCTGGAGGTATGGGTGCTGGTAGGGGACTTATGCTCCAGTGGATGGCCCCACACCTATGCACATATGGCCAATAGTGTCTAAACTCAGTGAGTTATTTTTAAAAAATGAAGAGGCCATGAAGCTCTGTATTGGCAGAATGGGGATGGAGTAGAATGGAGGAAGGAAATAGAAAATTCAGTGTGTGTGTGTGTGTGTGTGTGTGTGTGATTTCCCAAAGAATAGATTTTTTTAAAGACATAAAATTCATTCATGTGGTTCCATGTATCTATTGTATGCTACTTATGTGTGGTAATGTCCATTACAGATATATTGCAATTTGTCTGTCTAGTCATGGACAGATAGTTTATTTACAAGAGCATCTGCTAATTTTGCCTACTTGCCTGCATTCACTCTTTTCATAAAAGCCTTGCTACCCTATTTTCCTAGGAACCAGCCCCCACGCACTTTAATCCATGAAGTTTCAAGGGGAATGACTGTGTTCCCCAGAGTAGGCATGGGGTCCTGGGATTACACTTGCCTGGCCATGTTGCTTTACCTAAACTTGATGCTATTAACCCTGTGTGTTTTTTTTTTTCCTGAGGTTGTTGAGAGATCTAGTCTTTTCTGTTCACTTGCTGAGAGCATATGGAACCTGCTTTAACATCCATCTTGTCACCATTAGAAGAAAAGCCCACACAGGAGAGCAATAAAGACAGTCCCAAGTGAAAGAGGTGCTCCTGATGTCAGGGTCTCGGCTCCTGAATCCAGCCATGCCTGAGACCTATCCTTTAATATTTCAATTACTTACACTATTAAGTATCATTTTATTTGTACTGATTTGAATAGGAGTTTCTATTATTTGTAATCAGTTAAGTTTCAACTAATGAACAGAATTTTTGGTTTAGTTTCCCTGAGATTTATACATGACTGCAGCAGACCCAGAACGCGTCAAACTGAATGGAGAGGGTTGAGACCAAAGTGTGTGCAGCTCACTGTGAGACTCAAACTTCTGAGCAGAGGAGCCAGAAGTAAATCCCAGCCGTCCACTGCTGTGAGCTTTAATAAGGTCAACCGATTAAGAGTCCCTCTTCACAGCTGACAAGCAAGTCTCCAGGCTGCCATCCTCACCTTTCCTGCTTTGGAGAGGACCCCTCTAGGAGTGGGTGACATCTTTTCTTGGTAGGATGTAGAAATCACTGATCCTTGGGAGCCAGCATGGACTAAGCCTCCACAGTTCTTAAACCCAGAAGCATGATTTTAAAAAAAAAAAAAAGGTTTGAAAACCCAATATTAGATCTTAAAAATATTGGGTTTTGAATTTTATAAATGTCTTTATGATATTTTAATAAATAAAATGACAAAAAGCTAACCTTATTTAGTATTTAGTCGGAGTTGTAATCAATTGAATTATACATCAAAGAAATAATGATTATTGATTTTGAAAAGCCTTGGCCCTGTCTGGGGCTATGTTTTCTATTTTTGATATGGAAGAAAATGCTGTATAAACAAATTACATGTAATTGACTAACACGAACAACAGAAATTCATGGCCTGACATGCCAGCATATTATACAGAAAAAAAATCTTAAAGCAAATAATTGAGAAAAATATTAACCTTCACATTCTAAATTTAGCCTCATGAGGGGAAAATTCCAGGCTTTAAATCAATTCTACTTCAATAAACCTGAATATACACTTAGTTTCAATACAAAATGTTTTGGGACAAAGGAGCAGTTGCTTTGGGGCCGTCATATCCTTTGTTAGAATCAGCAGGGGCAAAACTAGACCAGGGATGTCACCCCATCATTCAGCTATGAGAGGACGGTGCAGAGCACTCTATGCAGAGAGGACGGTGGGAGAGCAGGACCACATCTGGGAAGGAGTGAGTGAAAGGGGTTCTATGTAATCTTGTGAGGAAAGGCTTGGTTTTCCCACGCTCGCCTGCATACTGCCCTCTGTGCAGGCAGCAAACAAGCTGCTCCTTGAGGGGGTAGGGCTGAGGCCAGACAGGGAATTGCGGGACAAGTGGGCTCTGACATGGTGGACAAGAAGACCCAGCAGGGGCTGGGGAGATGACTCAGTAGGTAAAGTGCTTGTCACATAGGCATGAGGACTTGAGATAGGGTTCCCAGCACCCTGTAAAAGCTAGGCATGGTTAGTGAGCACCTGTAATCCTGGCATAGGTCAGGGTGAGGCCAGTCAGAGATGAAGGCACCCCTGAAGCTCACTGGCCAGCTAGTATTGCCAAGTTGGTGAGCTCTGGGTTTAGCAATAAGATAGTAAGATAGAGAGTGACTGATGGAGACAAATGACATTGACTTCTGGTTTCCACAGGCATGCATATATGCTCCTGTACACACACACACACACACACACACACACACACACACACACACACACCCCAGAAATCACCAAAGAAGGCACACTCTGCCTTCACAGGTTGTCTTCAAGCATAGGCTAATTGCTCTCCTTCGGGAAGCTGGAAGATTTGCTTTTGTAGTGAAGCTGCATTTAGCTGAACTACATGGTTCCTCTCAAACCTAAGCTTGTCTAATTTATTTACACATTACTAAAACAAGAGATTAAGTCCTACAGACTCCAGTCCCATACAGTGTACTTATTCTCAGAAGATAAGTCAGGAAGTGCGGCGAGTGTCTCTCCTTGTTTACCTTTTGTAGCAGTTGGTTCTGTTTAATGATTACTGCAACCAGAGCGGAATTTCTGTCTGGTTTTACTCCGTTAGGGTGGTGGCCTGAAGCATGGGATCCAGAGACGGGCTGCTGTGCTCCACTTCTATTTCACTGTGTGAATCTGAGGCACATTATCAAACCTCCAAATTTCGACTTTCAATCTGTAAACTGGGAATGACATGCCTGTTCATGGAGCAGCTGTGAAGATTCAGTGGGGTCAGATCAAGCACTCAGTGCAGTATGTTGGGCAGAGCAAATGCTGGAGAATGTCTGATATGTACTCTCCTTTTAAATAGAGCTCCTGGATTTTACCCTCCGACTCTGACACTATGCTACTTTAGACCTGAGTAACTGAGTTAGTTATGCTAAGTGTTCTGCTTCAAGAGTAGTGTAGCTGAAATCACAAATGGTGCTCCTTAAACACAGGAAAGGCCATTCTGTGAGTTGGGGATATAGCTTAGTTGGCAATTGTCTAACATACATGAAGCCCTGGTTTGGTCCCCATCACCACATAAAACAGTGATTGATGGTATATGCTTATAATCCTAGCCTAAGAAGTTCAAGTTATTCTTAACCACATAGCAAATTTGAGGCCAACCTCAGATACATAACATTGGAAGGAATGGAGGAAATAAGAGAGGAAGGGAGGGAGGAAGGGAGGAACGATGGAAGGATAGAAGAGAGGGAGGAGGGAGAAATAAGGAAGGAGGGAAAAGGAAGGAACGACCTGAAATATATCAATACAATATATACATAAGGTAGACAGATTATTCCATTAAAAAGACTGACAGTACTTGTATCTGTTAGAATCTTCAGAGGAGCAGAACCAGTAGCATGCACATGTATGTGTTTGTATGTATTATCCCCTGTAAACAAACATGTATATATAACATCCCTTAAAATATCTTTATGCATATATAAACATATACAATAAGTGTTTGTGTATAAGCTAGATATATCGTGTGATTGTGGGGCTGGGTTCTTAAATCTGCTAGCAATTCTGTCAAGGTTGAACCTGTGTGAAGGCAGTCTGGAGGAAGAACTCCCCCTGCTTCTGGACCCAGTCTTGTCTCTGAAGAACGTCAACTGTTTGTATTGAGCCAGGTTGCTCCTCATTGAGCTGGGTAGACTCATTTCATCCATCTTTACCAATTTAAATGTCAACTCATAACGTTGTTGTTTTGTTTTTTATATTAAAAAGTTTCTTTCATACATTATATTTTGATCACATTTTCCCCTCCCCTGACGCCTTTCAGATCCTCTTCACCTCCCTACCCACCAAACTCATCCAGTTTTGTGTTCTTTGATCTCTCTCTTTCAAAAAAAACCAGACAAAAACACAAAAATTAAATAAAAACAAAGAACCAAATAAGCAAAAATGAAACAAAAGCCCACCAAGAAACATGGAAGGTGTTTGTTTGTTTTGACCAACTACTGGGCATGGTTGGCAAATTCCACCAGAATTCCCAGGCATGCATCTCCAGCTGTCTTTACCTGACTTTTAGCTCTGTTCTTATGTTGTTCTAACAAGGCCTGAGATGCCTCCCTTCCTCATGTTTCCCATTGTGTCTACAGTAACACACTAGAGAGATGACCAAGAGAGTCCCTGTTACTTGTCATGTTAAGAGGCTTTATGACTAGTCAAGGCCCAAACAACTTAAAAAAACAAATTCTAGTTTAGGAAAAATCACAGAATCTTTAAACATTCAAATTTCTCAAATGCAAAAAAAAGTCCTTGTTTCTAATTCTTATATAATTCTTCTGAGGTTTTATATACACACGTTTTGACAGGTGAGAAATTTAGTATCTCTTCCCTTTCAGCTAGGGACGGGAAACCATGAGTCAGAAACTGAAACGAGTATCGTAGCCTGCTGAACCTTATACCACCTTCAAATGTAAACTGAAGTTTTCCACAGAAGACTGACTCAAAATGAAAATTAATCACACTGTGCGTGCGCACAAACACATGCATGCACTGAGGCAGGAAGGAGGGAGGGAGGAAGTGTGTGGTGTGTGTGAGAGAGAGAGGGGGAACCAGAAGCAGGTCTATAAACTTTCAAAGTCATTCCTAACTCATATTGCGTTTGATTCAATCTCTCTGTTCCATTGGGTCTCCTTAGCTATCAGACACAAGACACAAAAGCAACACAATGTGAGCGCCTGCTGAACAAAGAAGAGAACACTTATGTGGATTAGCAGAGACATTAACAAACAGCAGCCACTGCACCGACACCAGTATCTAAAGGGATGGACGGTACTACCAGTTGTGCAGTTGCTGGGAACTGTTGAGACTCTTCAGCCATCAGCATCAGCAGGGAAGCTTCCTCCTGCAGTAGAATAGAATAAATACAGAGACCACAACTGGACACTGTGCACAGAGTGAGAGACCTTGGAATACTAAATGGGATGTCTCCATCAATGCCCCCCGCAGAGTTCAGGGAGCTATGTGGAAGAGGGGGGGAAAAGATGGTAAGAGTGGGGGGGGGGCGATGGTGCTAAGAAAACAGTCTTTCAGACACAACTGTTGAAATAGGAGCGGCGGGGTTGCGTCCCCAACACCCCGGCCGCTTGGCTAGCTCATGCCCGAAATAACAACACACAAACTGTATTCATTTAAGAACTGCTTGGCCCCTGAACTCTCTAGCCCTTACAGGCTAATTCTCGCACCTGGACTAGCCCATTTCTAATGATGTGTGTAAGCACCCCAAGGTGCGCTTACCGGGAAGATTCTAGCCTACATCCATCTTCATCGCGTGTGCCTCAGAGAGCAGAGCTATCGCGTCTACCCGGGAGAGCTGAGCATGGCGTCTGTGTTCCGGAGAGCAGAGTCTCTCCGGGAGCAGAACAGAGTCTGACCTCACTTCCTCTTCCGCCCAGAATTCTATTCTGTTTACTCCTCCCATCTATGTTCCAAGCTGAGACCAAGCAGTTGGTTTATTATAACTTAACCAATGAAATCAACAGATTGATATATGACACTCCCACATCACTTCCCCTTTTTCTGTTTAAACAAAAAAAAAAGAAGGCTTTAACTTAACATCCAAAGCTCTAGAAATGACAGAGACATCTCGCTGCCTGGACAGTCACCCAAAGTTCCTCTGTACCGTTGGGGCATCCATCTTCGGCCTACAGGCCCATAGTTTCCAGCAGACATTTCCACAATGCAGGAAATTTCAAAGGCAGTCACTATCTGCTTGTCCTGAAGAATGTCTTGCAGACTCTTTCATGAAGCAGGAACCCCGAAAGATCATCTCACCTTTAGGCAAGTTCAGCAGTCCTCTCTCTGCGGGTTCTCTGTGTCCAGTTTATGCAATAGTCCAGGCAAGAGCAGTTTCTTGCCCAAATGGCTGTCAAACTCCATAAGGATCCTCTTCGATGCCCATCTTCCTCTTGAAGTAGATTGGTGCTGCCAGGAGCAGAGTGTCTCATTGTCATGAAAAGTCCTAAGTTATTAAAACATTTTAAAATGCCATATTCTATAATCTTTGAAAAATATGAATAATGCCTATCTAAAATATATCTATGCACATCTAGAAAATCTTAACTAACATAACTACAAGCTTAACTATTATTAATGATTATTCATTAACAACCTATATACATTCAAAATTGACCTTAAATCTCTATCAATAAAGCAAAATCTATACTAATGCAAATTATTCATATCTATATCATATCCCTCTTTAAATGTAAAAGAACATTTATAAACCCTATTTGGGAACATGGGCGCAGTTTTCTCTCTCCAAACTACTTCCTGCTGAACAGGGGCGTCGTTAATTAGGTCTTTCACGGTATAACCTGTGTGCTAGTTTCATCTCAGTTGGCAGTTGAGCGAAGCAATTTTCTGAAGGTATTCACAGCAACCGTTCAGGAGGGCGTGGTCCATCATACCATATCGGAATAGAAGAAATGAACAGGGTCTCATCCTCTGTGAAAACAAAATAGGAAACTCCTTTCGAAAGCATCATGTCCTTAGATCCAAATTTCAAAGTCAAGGCATCAAAATCTCTACGTTGGATTAGTTCAGCAGCATTTATAAGCAAATATCTTTTAGCATCTGTTGCTCCTTCCTCAGCATTCAAACAATTCAAAGAGAGCATAATAGCATACAGTATCAAGACTCTCTGTGTATTTTCCATCTTTGTACGCTTTATTTTAACCTCTATTTCGTTTATTTTTACTTTTATTGTATATTCTCTGTATCTTTGTCCTGGAATAACTCTGTAGACCAGGCTTTCCTTGAACTCTCAGAGATCCGCCTGTCTCTGCCTCCCAGGCATTGGGATTAAAGGTGTTTGTTACTACACCTTGAACTCACAGAGATCTGTTTGTCTCTGCCTTCTAGGCACTGGGATTAAAGGCGTGTGCTACCACACCTTGAAGTCACAGAGGTCAATTTCTCTCTGCCTCCCAAGCGTTGGGATTAAAGGCGTGTACTACCACACACAACTTCTCTTTTTCTTACTTTTTTTTTTAAGAACTTTTAACTTTTAGCTTGCATATAATTTTAACACATTGTAAATCATTTAAACATTTTCTTTATCTTTGAATCTCTCTTTACTGTATATCTCTCTTTTTCTGACCACACGAGCCTTTAAATTACTGAGCAATATGAGTAGGATTAAAGCCCTGGCTTTACCAGCTAGATCCAGTCCATTCCTTAGCTTTCCAGCCTCATGGCTGAGGTACTGGCTGTAGCCTTGTTCATAGACACAATTCTATGGCGTTTCAAGGTCCCTGCCAGCCAGCGAGCTACAACAGACAACACTCAAGTCCTCTCTCTGTAGCCGGCTCTCCTGCCTCAAACAGTCAGAGTTTGTCCTGGCAGGACGGCCCAGAAAGCCGGCATTTTTAAACGGCACAACTTTTTTCCTGCTACGGCTGAAAACCGAAAAGCATGCGTTCAGCTTTTCACCAACACCGTTTAAGTGTTTTGTGGCAGGACCTCTTAATGAGCTGCAGGGTTTTGCAGCTGAAGCTGAGTCAGGAAGCCTCTCTTAGATGAGAGTGCTTGCTTGCTTCTAACAAGCAGAGGAGACCCGAGAAACTGCTGCTACCAAGAAAACATGCTTTACTCTTTCCCAAGCTTTTTCAGGCTTTTTGTGGATTCAGTTGTCCACACGTCTGGGCGCCATCTGTTGAAATAGGAGCGGCGGGGTTGCGTCCCCAACACCCCGGCCGCTTGGCTAGCTCATGCCCGAAATAACAACACACAAACTGTATTCATTTAAGAACTGCTTGGCCCCTGAACTCTCTAGCCCTTACAGGCTAATTCTCGCACCTGGACTAGCCCATTTCTAATGATGTGTGTAAGCACCCCAAGGTGTGCTTACCGGGAAGAGTCTAGCCTCCGTCCATCATGGTGTCTCTGCTCCAGAGTGCAGAGAAGTCGAGTCTCTCCGGGAGCAGAACAGAGTCTGACCTCACTTCCTCTTCCGCCCAGAATTCTATTCTGTTTACTCCTCCCATCTATGTTCCAAGCTGAGGCCAAGCAGTTGGTTTATTATAACTTAACCAATGAAATCAACAGATTGATATATGACACTCCCACATCACACAACAGGACTAGTACACATACGAGTTCACAGAGACCATGGCAGCATGCACAGGGCCTGCCCATCCCTAACCCAGAAGCTATCTCCAGCTGACAACTACTTACAAAGGCAATTTTAGTTTTCCCCAATGGAATCTTATTGGCGCCATACCCAGCAGTAGATGGCCAACATAAAACAAACTCAGTAATATTTTTGAAGATTTGTTGTCTCGTATTGCTTTGCTTGGGCAAAAATAAACAAACCACCTTACTGGTCTTTTACTTTTATACTATGGTTTCTAATATTGTGTTTTTATACTATATATTTGTAAGTGTGTGCTTTTTCTTTTCCTTTTTTAAAAACTAATTTTGTTCTTTGTTTTAGCCTATCTTTTTTCTATTAGAGAAAAGACAAGTGCAGAGTTGGATGGGTGGGGAGATAGGAAGGGTCAGGGAGGAGATGAAGAAGCGGAAACTGATCAGGCTATATTGTTTGAAAAATGTTTTTAATTTTTAAAAAGAGCATACTAGTAAACTAGAAAGGATGGGTTTTCTGTTTTGGGGTTGAAAGAATGCAAGCGACACAACACTGAGGCCTGGGTTCAGACTCCCAGCACATACCTAACAGACTGGGTGTAGTGGTGGATGCTGTCCCAGCACATACGTAACAGACGGGTGTGGTGGTAGATCCTGTGTAGACTCTAAGTAGACAGACCCTGGAGCTTACTGGCCAGGTAGTCTAGCCAAATCGTTGAGCTCAGGGCCCAGGGAAATACCTTGTCTTAAAAATAAGGGTTCAGGAAGACACTGGATGTTGACGTCTTCTGACCTCCACGTGTGCATTCACACATCTGCTCATCCACCCCCATGATAAACACACGGATATGTGCACATGCATGACTACACACACATACACACAAACCCACACCTTTAAAAAATATTTACCATATCTAATATTCACACATCTGCTCATCCACCCCATGATAAACACACGGATATGTGCACATGCATGACTATACACACACAAACACAAACCCACACCTTTAAATAAGTATTTACCATATCTAATATAACATACCTGATCCTAATATATGCAAATTATAACACCTTAAAAGAGGACAAACTTAAAACATGCATACATTTTTCTTTCAGCACAAAGTTAGAGAATCTTTCTAGTCATGAAGAACCATGTCTTTAAGCTGGAAGGGGATGAATTAACTACAGTATTGCCTGTTGTGTTAGCACAGGCTTGGCCACTCTCACCAGCGAACATCCTATGGAGTCACTATAACGTGAGACACACGTTTTCAATTGCATCAGTCTCACAAGACGGAACTGTGTGATTCTGCACTTCCCTGCAGTACATAACGCCTGTACCAGTCGAGTCAATACAGTCTACTTACTTTAATTTGTGTGAAAAGACAAAGCAGAAACTCTTGACAAATTTTTGTCTCAAGTTATTTAGTATTGCTTACAAAAGCTGAAATACACTGCTCTGTCGTCATAGCTATCTTGTAAACTGTCTCTGTGTGTGTATGCACGTGCACACTCCTCTGGCAGCCAAAGAGAGTACAGGCACATCCCCCTGGTGTGTTCATGTACGTTCTACCCAAGGAAAGATTCCTGCTTTAGACACAATCTGAGTAGAGGATGACATTAGCCTGCCCTTGAACTACAGCAGCATCCCCTCCACCCTGCACCACGGTGCAGCAGCGTCAGTCAGCCCCCTCCACCCTGCACCACGGTGCAGCAGCGTCAGTCAGCCCGTAGCCTCCTATGAACACGAAGATAAAATGCAGTCCTTATTTTTTCCTTACCCTTAGGTGTCCTGGGATTGCTCTTTGATTTATAATTAAAGAATTCTAGATCGTTAAACAAAAGGTCAAATCAGATTGCTAATGTTACAAATAATCATGACTTGTTCTTATTTTTATTTATTTATTATTTGAGATAGGAAACTGCTCTGCAGCCAAACAGCAGCATGGGATGGTCTGGATCTTGTGGTCTTCCTGCCTTGGTCTTTCCAGTGCCGGGATTACAGGCTTGTGTCGTTGCATCTGCTCCACAACTCTTGTGTTAGCAACTACTAGAGAGCAGTAATGGAATCTTAGGCAACTTAAAACAAGAAACAGGACCACTACCCAATGCACTCAAGTTAGACTATAAAAGTAAAACAGGAGTGAGGCAATCAAAGGTATTTTTTCTCTTAAGATAGTTTACTAAATCAATTCATCCTAGGGACACATGCAAAAACACATTCACAGGCAAAGATAAGCACTACACGTACATACACTCATACCTAGCCAAGCTCTGAAACTGTACCAACATGTACAGAATTTACACAAATACATATTTTTGAATGTTATTTGTTGTTAAGACTATATCTTTCCTTAGAAGAAATATAAAATTAAATCCCAAAATATTAAACAATTAGGGTTTCATTCAGAAAGAAATTTTTAATTTAAGATTTCTTTTTGTTTTTAATTGTGTATTCTTGTAGGTGATGTGCAGATCTGGATGCAGGTGCCTGTAGAATCCAGAAGAAGGTGTCAGAGCCCCTGGAGCTGGAGTTACAGGAGTTTGAAAGTCATCTGATATAAGTGCTGAGAACTGAACTCAGGTCCTCAAAATGCATTCTAGCTACTGAGCCATCTCTCCAGCAACCAATTCCTTTAAAAAAAAAATGGTACAAAAAATTTTCAACTTAAAGTTTCATTTATTCAACTGCCTATCACACATGTATATTACAGATTATTTATCCATCTGACCATTCATTCAGAAAGCATGATGTGTGAGCTGAAATACATCACCAAATGTAAAAAAGTCTATCTTTAAAAGACATTGGAGGGCTGGATAAATGACTTGTTAGTTAAGAGCACAGACTGTTCTTTCAAAGGACACAGGTTCAATTCCTAGTACCCACATGGCCTCTTTTAACCATCTGTAATTCAAGTCCCTCTGCTGGCCTCCACAGGCACTGCATGCGTATGGTACACAGACATAAGTGCAGGCAAAACAACCATGCATATAAAACGAGAAATTTAAAAATAAACAAAAGACACCTGAGAGCCAGTCATGGTAGTGCATGCCTATAATCCCAGCACTTGGAAAACCAAGGCAAAAAGGATAACAAGCGTGAGAACAACCTGGACTATGGCGTAAGACCCTATTAACAGCAAAAGAAAATGTAAGTTAAGAGGCTGGAGGCTAGAGAGATCACTAACTGCTCTTCCAGAAGACCTGGATTCGATTCCCAACACCCAAATAGTGGCTCACAACCATCTGAAACTTAAGTCCCAGGAGATCCAACACCCTCTTCTGGTCTCTACAAGCAACACACGCATGTGGTATACAGACATATACACAGGCAAAATATCCATACATTCAAAAAAAAAGGTTAAAAAAGTTTAAAGATTATTGGAAGCTGGGAGTATAATTCAATGGTGGATAACTTGTGCCTAACACGTACAAAGGTACAATCTCCAGCATATTCTCTCTCTCTCTCTCTCTCTCTCTCTCTCTCTCTCTCTCTCTCTCTCTCACACACACACACACCATACAAATCATTATTTTCTGTAGTTGACAAAATCTGTAGACTGTTGTTGGGAGGACAGACCAATAGCACTGAAGGGAGCCTGACCTCTTGATGTTCTGTATTACCAGTGGGGATAGAAAGCTTCTATTTTATGAAGTTAGGATTAGAGCAAGTGTTAGCAAAATACAATCTGTTACACATATTTGAAAAAAATGTATCTCATGTTTGTCCATTAAGGGAGCAAGGGAATTACTAGAAATAACTCTGAAATTCTTTCCCACCAACACTGAACTCAATTTCTCTTGATATGTTTGTTAATAAATCTGAGGAGAAAGAGGAGAGCAATCACTGTGCATGAGTAGTTTTGTCCATGAGTTCTACTGTGCGTTGTAGGCAGAGGACATGCCTCAGGTGGAAGAGTGTTTGCCAAGTACATACAAACCTTTAGCCTGGAAGCCTGGATCTCCAGCACCTATAGACTGGGCATGGGGTTCACACCTTTCACCCCAGAATGTGAAGGGTAGAGAAAGGAAGATCATAAAGCCAAGGTCACCCCAGCTACACAGAACTCAATGATAGCCTTGAATCCACGAAACGTGTGTGTGTGTATGTGTGTGTGTGCATATACGTATGAATTTTTAAGGAAAGAGTTCATTTTGGTTCGTAGTTGGACAGTACAGTCTCTCATCATGGAGAAGTCATTAATATTAATGGCAGCAGGAACTTGGAACACCTGTTCAGACTGAAATATAATTTTAAAATATGTTCTCAGGCTGGAGATATAGCTCAAGGGTAAAGTACTTGCTTAGCATGGACAAGACACTACATTCAAATTTTAGTTCTACAGAAAGGAAGAAAGGTTCTTAACGCTAGCCTTGACTTGTTTATATGAACTGAAATTGAAGCTTGGAGAAGCACCAATAGTGTGTGATTTTGCACCTATTTTCAGAACGGTAACTCATGCCATATGCCCCACAAGAGAAAGACCACTGTGAATTGTTGAGTTCATGTTTATAACACAAAAGTGTTTTCACCTGGAAAGGTGCATTGGGATGAGAAAGTCTGAATCAGAGAAGTGCTCAGTGGGAACCAGGGGGTTAACTGGGGGTGTGTCAGAACATGCAGATGAAAGATGTCTCAAAAGCTGGTTGTGTGTCTGCAGTGGTGAGCAATCTACAAGACTAAGAACATGAGAGGCCTGCCTCGAATCCTAGAGTGTGAAAAGTTCTGACAAATTCCACACACGATGATAAACTTGTACAGGATGAGATTTCACCCCACCCCCTACACTCCCTTACCCTCCTTTTTTTTTTTTCTAGCTAGTCCCATATTACTTTAATGTCTGGAGCTTTTGGACCTACTGAGTTTGTTCTTGCTTGCATCAGCACAGAAGGGGGTCTATTTACTGGAATGTGAGCAGCTTATCTGCTAGACCACTGGAGAAAATGGCACCTCCTCTTCCAGCACTCAGTAACTGATCATAGTCCATCACAGAAGGGCAGGCCCTCATGGGACCCTCTCCCACGCATGATGAAATGATGAGGGTTCGATCCTGTGTAGGTAAATACAACTGCAGTGGGTCTGAATAAAGGATAGAAAGTGTTATTTTTAAAAGTCTGACTAAGGATGAAAATTGCCTTTGATTTCTGAAAAATAAAAATTTGGGAACTCATAGTTTTAAGTCCAAAAGACAAAATTCTATAACCATAGCTCAGGGTTTTCTTGCTGACAAAAAAACCAAATAACAAATGTTTCATCACTGTGGTGGTTTGAAAGAAAATGGCCCCCAAAGGGAGTGGCACTATTAGGAAGTGTGGCCCTGTTGGAGTGCGTGTGGCTTTGTTGGAGGAAGTGTGTCACTGTGGAGATGGGCTTTGAGGTCTCTTATGCTCAAGCTACATTCAGTGTCACAGTTCACTTCCTGTTTCCTGTGGATCAAGATGAAGAACTCTCAGCTCCTTCTCTAGCACCATGTCTGCCTGCATGCCATCATGTCCTGCCATGATGATAATGGACTAAACCTCTGAAACTACAAATCAGCAGAATTAAATGTTTTCCTTTATAAGAGTTGCTGCGGTCAGGGTGTCTCTTTCACAGCAACAGAAACCCTAACTAAGACATTCACTATCATGAGCTCAAGTCCACAGCCAAGGCTTGCTTTCAGGCTTCTAGAACTTCCTTCCTTCTGTATTTCAGATTCTTCTATATCCTTAACATTTATCACTTAGTCATGGATGGATGGATTCTTCCACATATTTGCAGAACATCTTAGGTAAATTCTATACTGAGTTTCAGGATAGTTAGTAGAGAAATGGACATGCCTAGCACTCACATCTTCCCCAACTTTTCTAAAATGTTCAGTGCTCGATCTAAGCATGGACTACAACTGGTTGGATGAAAACTATCAGTGATTTGTCCTCCATCAGGTAGCTTCAAACAGGTTTCTTCCATCTAACCTTCTTAAAAACGGGGGAAACTTGCTTTCTCCTGTCTGCTTCATCTGTGCTTTGCCACTTTCCATGCACAGAAACAAAAACATTACATGCACAACATGACAACCACACTGTTATCATGTCTGTCTTCTTTTCCACTGCCCTGTGCAATGCTACCAAAAAGAAACTTCTGACCATTAAGTATCATTTCATCGCTACCTTTCAAGTATTACTTCTGAAGGGAAATTGCTAAATGACATTTTGTGACATCAATCGCCACCACCTATTGATGTGGGATTCCCCTCTGCACGCTGTGAATATCACTGGTTAATAAAGGAACTGCTTTGGGCCTATAGCAGAGCTAAAGGAGAACAGAGCTAGGCAGGGAAAACTAAACAGAATGCTGGGGAAAAGGAGGAAGAGGAGTTAGAGAGAAGCCATATAGCTAGATAGACACTGGAACTTTAGACAGTAAGCCACAGCCACATCGAGATATATACAGATTAATAGAAATGGGTTAAATTAATATGTAAACTACAAGAAGGGGTTTTAAACCAACTAACAGATAAATGTTTTTATTGTGTTTTAAAATAGTTTGCTCTCCATGACTTCTTGAATCATACTAAGAAGCATTGTGGGAACTGTGTCTCAAAAGACTCCTTCTTCTAGGAAACATCAGAAACAATGGCACACTTTGAAGCAAACCAAAGAAAGGACAATGCGGTGTAAATCCATCTGGCCTTCTTATGCTATAGTTGCTTCCTGGAACTGTAATAACTGTGGTGCTCAGGAGACTTGATGAGTTCCCATTTTGGATATTTTATACTTCAGCGGAAAAAAATATGATATTCTAATAGCCTGGAAAACTTGCTGCAGGAAATGACTTCTACCCTAGAGAGTATCTGATTCATTCTGGTTTCCAGGATAAAGCATCCGCTACAACATTGCATCTCTCGAGGATTTAATCTACTTAAACTAATGTAGGCAGGGGGCTGGTAGAGAGAGTCTTCCAGTCTAACATAACTGGAGTAGTCTCTGGGGTAAGGACCATGAGCTTGAAAAGCAATCCATCATAAATGCTTGCTTTTTCTCTTTTATCAAACTAGAAACATCTGAATTTAACTTTTCTACCCTTCGAGTCGGATGCACAATCACTGATGAGTATAACCCTGATTTATAACCTACAGTCCAGAGACCAACTCATTAATCCAACAGCACTTGTGTTCTGCTTCTGTTCCCCTCCGACCTTCTAGACTTTTCTCTAAATCCCTTTCATTCCTTATAGAGCTGCTGCCTATTTCTGCAGGCGTCGTGTTCTTCATCATCTCCGTGACAATGCCTATGCTCCTATCCTTGGACGTTCCTTTGGTAAGTTATACTTCAAATTCCAGCTCAAGTATCTTCACCTCTAAAGAGGTTTCCATCCTATAAGCTGACTTAGGTGCCTCCTAGCAGCCCCCACTATTCTAGGTAACTCTCCATGAGAGCCCACAAAGGAAGAGTGTTTTCTATGTTACTCTTCCTCACACACAGTAGGCCTGTAGATAATGGCTGATTCCTGGTTTAATTCTATGTTCATAGCACTTAGCTCAGGGTCCAACAGTTATAAATACTACAGCATTTATTTGTTGATAGAAGATAGAAATGAATTTATGGTATAATCTAAAAATAAAACATCAGATAATTGATTATGGTATTTGTAAATATAGTTTCTAATTTATTTTGTGTGAGCCATATTTTTATTTCTAAGTGGGAAAAGCAGGACTCCATTCATCTGGTGAGCAGGAAGGAAACACAAGGGTTTCCTTGTTCTCTGCAGAGTCACTTGAGTTGTCCCCAGACACTGAGCAAACATAAGCAAAACATCTGTCCACGTTTACTTTTGTTGCTGTGATAAAGGATAAAGAGATTATTTCACGCTACAGTTTGCAGTCCTAAATCAAGGGAAATTAAGGCAGGAACCCGAGGCCAGAACTGAAGCAGAGACCGTGGAGGAATGCTGCTTGCCAGCTGGCTTCCTCTGGCTTGCTCAGTTACCTTCTTCAGAGGACCCAGGATCGCCTACACAGGGGAGACACCGTCCAGTGGGACCAGTTCTCCTCCATCAATCGCTGGGGAAGCAGTTAGGCTAACTATAGATCTTCACCTCGCCCTTCATTCCTCCAATCTCCTAGTCTCATCCCAGCTCTGTAATAGATCAGCTGCGGCGGCCTCCCCTCCCTCTGTGCTGTTCTCAGATCTTCTCCAGCCTTCCTGTCCTTCACTTCCCGTACCCTAGCACCATCTCCAGCAAGCACTCCCTGGGAACCTGCTAGCCACACAGACCAGGGAAGCAGGGAAGGTTACTGCAGATCGTCAGCTCTCCCTCCTCTCCTCCAATTCCAATCCCCCAGTCTGATCCCCAGTTCTGTAGCAGACTACCCGCTACCGCCCTCCTCAGTCCATATCCCAGTTCCAGGGGGCTAGGCAGATCCCCGTGGAACACCCTGTTCTCTTCCCTCCTCTGAACTCTCTCAGCACCTACTTCTAGTCCATTTCCATTCCTAAGTGTCAGCTCCCAATACCTAGGAATACATGCTACCTGGAGCTCTCAGTGGCCACACCTGTCAGGATCCCAGAAGCATTCACTACTAGACAACACATAGCCAACAACTCTCCTAAGAACCAGAAAGACAACAGAAACCAAGTAACAAAAGATGCACCCAACAAAGATAAGAACAGAGATCAGCACCTAGAATTACAATCTTCCCAACACCAGATGCCTGGGTGCCAGTGTAAAAACATAATCAAAACTGTCAGGACAATCATCACCACTAGAGCCCAGCAACCCTCCTATAGTAGACCCTGAGAAAAGCAACATGGCTGAAGCACAGGCAGGGACCTCACATCACCTTCATGAATGTGATAAAGGTTCCTTAAAAGAAAATGAAAGAAATCTACAAAAATGTAAACAGTGGGAGGAAATGAAGAAAACAGTTCAAGATATGAAAGTGGAAATAGAATCAATAGAGAAATCCGGAACTGAGGAAAGTTTGGGTATGAAAATTTAGGAACTCAAAAAGGGAATTTCTGAGGCAAGTCTTACCAATAGAATACAAGAGATGGGAGAGAGAGTCTTGGGCATTAAAGACAAGGTAGAAGAAATGGATACCTAGGTCAAAGAAAATGTTATTTAAAAAAAAAAAAACCTAGCACAAAACATACAGGAAATCTGGGACATTAGGAAAAAACAGGTCAAAGGCACAGGAAATATTTTCAACAAAATTATACAAGTAATTCCCCTAGCCTAAAGAAAGAGGTGCATACCAAGGTACAAGAAACATACAGAGCACCAAATAGATGAAGTCATAAATAAAATCCCCTTCAGCACATAATAACCAAAATACTAAATGTATATAAAAATTAAAAATCTTAAAGGTGAAAAAAAATCTTAAAGGTGCAAGGGAAAAAGAAGAAGTAACATATAAAGGCAGACCTATAAGAATAATAACCTGACTTCCCAATGGAGACTGAAAGACAGAAGGGGCTACAAAGACATTCTACAAACTTGAAGAGACCACAGATATCAGTCTAGACTACTATACGCAGCAAAACATTCAATCACAATAGATGAAGAAAGAAAGACATTCCATGATAAAATCAAATTTAAGTAGTACTTATCTACAAATGCAGAAGGCTGAAGAGGTTAACCTCACTAAAGAAAACACAAGGAATAAATAATATCAGACCAGCAAATCAAAGAAGGAGGAAAAACATACAACGAGAACAAAATAACAGGGCTGGAGTGATGGCTCAGTGGTTAAAAATACTGACTATTCTTCCAAAGGACCTGGGTTCAATTCCCAGCACCTACATGGCAGCTCACAAGTGTTTGTAACTCCAAGATCTGACACCCTAATAGAGACATACATGCAGGCAAAACACCAGTTCCCAAAAAAACAAAATTAATATTTTTACAAAAAGGAACAAAATAACAGAAATCAAGAAACACTGTTCAATGATAACTCTCAACACCAATGGTCTCAACTACCCAGTGAAAAGATACAGACTAACAGAGCAACTGCAAAAACAGGATCCATCTTTGTGCTGCAACCAAGGAGCACACCTTAACTAACATCAAGGATAAACTTCGCCTCAGGGTAAAAGGATGGAAAAAGATAGTTCAAGCAAACACACTCAAGAAACAAGCCAGTGTAGCCATTTAATATCTCAGAAAATCAACTTCAAAGCAAAACTAATCAGCAGAGATAGGGAAGGGCACTACACTCATCAAAGAAAAAATCCACCAAGAGGACATTGCAATTCTTAACATCTCTGTACCGAACACAGGGGCACCCAAGTTAATAAAAGAAACACCACTACGGCTTAAAACATATATTGATCTTACATATGGATAATAAGAGAATAATAGTGAGAGATCCCACTCTCCCCAACAGACAAGTCATCCAGACAAAAACCAAACAGAGAAATATTGGTGCTAACTGATGTCATAGACTGAATGGACCGAACAGATATTTATAGAACATTTCAACCAAACACACATAAATACCTTCTTCTCATTACCTCTGGAACTTTCTCCATAATCGATCAAATGCTTGCACACAAAGCAAGGCTCGAGAAATACAAGAAAAATGAAATAACACCATGCATCCTGTCTGACCACCACACATTAAAACTGGATATCAACAACAGAAAGCTTACAAGCTTAGGGAAACTGAAAACTCTCTACTGAATGAAAAATGTGTCAAGACAGAAATGAGGACAGAACTTTAAAACTTTGTAGAACTTATTGAAAATGAAAACACAACATACTCAAACTTGTGGAACACAATGAGGGAGGTTCTAAGAGTTAAGTTCATGGCACTAAGTACTTACATAAAAAACTAAAGAGCTCTCACACTAGTAACTTAACAGCACACCTGAGAGCTCTAAAACAAAGAGAAGAAATCACACCCAAAAGGAGTAGATTGCAAGAAACAACAAAACTCAGGCCTGAAATCAATAAAATAGAAACAAACAAGCAAACAAAAGATACAAAGAATCAATGTAATGAAGAGTTGTTTCTTTGAGAAAATAAGAGTTACAAACCTTCAGCCAAATTAACTAAAAATCATAGAGGAGACAAAAATTAACAAAACTGGAAATGAGAAGTGGGATATCACAGGAAACACCAACGAAATTGAGAGAATCTTAAGGATATACTTTATAAACCTGTACTCTACCAAAAAGGAAAACCCTTAAAGAAATGGATAACTTTCTCAATACATACCACCTGCGAGAATTGGATCAAGACCAGATAAGCCATTTAAATAGGCCTATAACCCCTAGTGAAATAGAAGCAGTCATTAAAAAGCCCCCCCCCCAAAAAAAACCGCTCAGGAGCAGCGATTTTAGCTCAGGATTCTACCAGACTTTCAAAGAAGAGTTAATGCCAATATTCAAGTTATTCCACAAAATAGAAGCAAAAGGAACACTGCCCAATTCTTTCAAAGAG
This sequence comes from Alexandromys fortis, assembly GCF_014885135.2. NCBI lineage: Eukaryota > Metazoa > Chordata > Mammalia > Rodentia > Cricetidae > Alexandromys > Alexandromys fortis. The sequence goes on from NW_026068016.1 coordinate 257,984, forward strand.
GCACAGTCATCCTAATACTTAGACCACATAAAGAACCACCAAAGACAATGATAAACCAATTTCCATTATGAATATAGATGGAAAAATTCTCAATAAAATACTAGCAAACCAAATCCAAGAACACATCAAAAAGATCATCTGTCATGATCAAGTAGGCTTCATCCCAGAGATGCAGGAATGGTTCAATATATGAAAATCAATAACTGTAACCCCATATAAACTAACTGATAAAAAAACAACATGACCATATTATTTTTTAAATATTTATTTATTTATTTATTTATTGTGTATACAATATTCTGTCTATGTGTATGTCTGCAGGCCAGAAGAGGGCACCAGGCCTCATTACAGATGGTTGTGAGCCACCATGTGATTGCCAGGAATTGAACTCAGGACCTTTGAAAGAGCAGGCAATGATCTTAACCACTGAGCCATCTCTCCAGCCCCAACATGACTATATTATTAAATGCAGAAAAGGCCTTTTATAAAATCCAACACCCCTTGAGCATAAAATTCTGGAGAGATTTGGGATACAAGTGACATGTCTCAACATAATAAAGGCAATTTATAGCATCAACATCAACTTAAATGGCAAGAAACTCAAAGCAATTTTACTAAAATCAGTGCCAAGACAAAGCTGTCCAATATCTCCATACCTATTCAATATAGTACTAGAAGTCTTAGCTAGAGCAATAAGAAGGCAAGGGGGAGATCAAGAAGACACAAACAGAAAAGGAAGAAGTCAAAGTATCTTTAATTGCAAATGATATGATAGTTTATATAACTGAGCCTAAAAATTCCACAGGAAACTCTTACAGCTGATAAACACTTTCAGCAAATTAGTGGAATGCAAAATTAATATACAAAAATTAGTAGCCCTCCTATCTACAAATGACAGTCTCACAAAGAAATCAGGGATTTTTGATACCATAAATACACACTAGAAAGAAATACAACATCTTCAACAAATGATGTTGGTCAAGTGGTGTTGGTCAAATTGGATGGCTAAATATAGAAGAATGCAAAAAGATCCACATTTGTCATGATGCAACAAATAATTCCAAATGGATCAAACACCTCAACACAAGGCCAGATGCATCTGATCGAAAAATGTGAAACAGCCTTGAACTCACTGACATAGGAGAAGACTTTCTTAACAGAACACCATTAGCACAGGTGCTAAGAGCAACAGTTAATAACTGGGACCTTGAGACACTGAAAAGCTTCTGCACTACAAAGAACACCACCACAAAGCGGCAGCCTACAAAAGGGGAAATTTTTTTTTTTTTACCAATTACACCTCTGATGAAGACCTAATAACCAAAATATACAAAGAACTAAAACACCTGGCTATCAAAAAAACAAATAACACAATTTGAAAATGGGGTATAGATCTAAACAGAACTCTCAAAATAGAAAACTCAAGTGGCTGAGAAGCACTTAAAGAAATATTCAACATCAGGAAAATGCAAATCAAAACTATCTGAGATTCCATCTTAACTATCTGAGATTCCATCTTACACCTGTCAGAATGGTCAAGATCAATAAAACAAATGAAAGCTCATGCTGGCAAGGATGTGGAGTAAGAGGAAAACTTATCCATTGTTGGTGGAACCACAGACAATGTGGAAACCAGTGTGGCCTGTTCCTCAGGAAGATGGGAATTGATCTACTTCAAGATCCAGCTATACCACTCTTGGGCATATACCCAAAGGACTCTACATCCTACTACAGGGGCACTTGCTCAACCATGTTCATTGCTGCTCTATTTTTAATAACCAGAAATCAGAAACAACCTGGATGTCCATCAATGGATGGGTAAACAAAGAAAATGCGGTACATTTACACAATGGAATATTACTCTACTGTTTAAAAAAATAAAATCATGAAATTTGCTGCTTCAGTCTCCGTGAGTTCATATGAGCATTGCTCAGTTGATCTAGAGGGCCATGTTCTTCTGGGGTCCTCCATTCCTCTGGCTCTTACATTCTTTCTGCCTCTTCTTTGGTGGGGTTCCCTGAGCTCTGAGAAACATCACTTTAAAATACAACCAACCTTTCCTTCCTTGTTTGCCCCCTAGATCTCATTTTATTATCATCATTTATAAAATACAGTCCAATTTTAAAATTCCTGCAGCCTTTAAAACATTCCAAGGATTTAAAAGTTCCAGTTCTCTTTAAAAACCTAGTCTCAGGTGGGTGATGGTGGCACATGCCTTTAATCCCGCACTCAGGAGGGAGAGGCGGGCAGATCTCTGTGAGTTCGAGGCCAGCCTGGTCTACAAGAGCTAGTTCCAGAACGGGCTCCAAAGCTACAGAGAAACTGTGTCTCAAAGAACAAAAGAAAAAACAAAACAGATAAATAAATAAAAACCCAAAGTCTCTTAACTATAACCCCTTTGAGATAGTTAAAAAGAAGTTATATACTTTCATAATCCAAGAGGGGAGAATCTGGGCACAGTTACAATCAGGTCAAAGCAGAACTCAGCTAGTTATCTTGATGATTCTTCCATCTGAATTCAAATCTGTTCTCTAACTAGTCTGCTGTGCTGGCTAGATCTCGCAGGTGGCTCTAGACATTCAGGTTTCCCAATTCTGTTTACAAAACATAAAACACTTCCTTTTAAATCACATGTTTATTTTATATATATAAAGATATGTTCAAACAACTCCCTCTCCTAAGAATGTATCTTAAGGAAGAATGGCCTCTTATGGAACCGAATGAGGATCTGGTCACACATGCTCACCTGTTGATACCACGCATGTAGGACTGGGATGGTTTTAGAGTCCCACGTGGTAGCTTTGGTTATATTTAAGCACATCTGTCACTTCAGCACAACAAAGCAGACCTTCAGGGAATCCATGGCACCAAGAATAGGGTTGTTTGTTACATTGTATTTCTAAAAATGAATTAAGCTCAAACGTGAGGAAAATTAATTCTCCAAAGGTAGCCTTCATAGCTTTACATGATATCCACAAAGGAAACAGAAAACCCAGGCTTTGTGGAGTGCCAGAGGAAATGAGGACTGTATTTGATTAAAAGGCTAACGTGAAGTTTTGCCTATTTGAAATCAAGAGGGTGGTCTGGGATATTTCACTGGATCTGGATTCTGCAATCTCCCTATGTTTTTAATGACTCTTAAAGTCTATGTGAGGACTTGATCGAAGGTTCTTCAAACTAAATCTTGGGCAGGATTTTATTAACATATCTTAGTAGTTTTTAAAGGTTTAACAAAATGTGACATGTTAGAACCTAAATAAACTCTAAAATGAGATGATGTGTGAACTATCTGCTTAGTCAATAATTTAGTAGCAGGCCATGTTAGTATTATTTTCAGGTATCACACACCAGCATTACTTTTTCTCAAAGAAACATCATGGACAGGAAAGACTTTTCTATAGGATCCCACTTCGTAGATATGAGACAGAGAAACAGAGAGAGGCAGACTGGGCATGGTGTGGACTTTTAAAACCTCAAAGCCCATCCTGAGTGATACATTTCCTCCAGCAAGGACACACCTAATCTTTCCCAAACAATCTAACACCTGATGACTAAGCAGTCAAGAACATAAGCCAATCAGGGCCATTCTCATTTAAGGCCTGTCCTCGGCGCTCCTGAGCTTAGGAAATGGAAAACCTGTTGAGCCACTAGGATGCATGAGCTCCCCCCACACAGTTCCCAGAACTGCGCTTGCCTTCTCAAGACCTGTTTAATTTTATATTAGATTCTGTGAGTACCCAGTACTCCTGTTTTTTTTCTCATTAATCCATTTATTTGAATTGCTCTGATCTATACATACAATGCCTTGAATTCCACTAAAAGAAATTGCAGTGAGGGAGACAGGCACCCACACACAAAAAAAAGCCCAATAATTAAGTTCACATTCTGTTACATGGGCGCCAGATGAAGGCGCAAGTCACAAATGATCCCACACAAATAACTCCCTACATCCTATCATACCACCAAGGTTTAAAGTTGGATTTCTATTTATTTATTTATTTATGGCGCCAGATGAAGGCGCAAGTCACAAATGATCCCACACAAATAACTCCCTACATCCTATCATACCACCAAGGTTTAAAGTTGGATTTCTATTTATTTATTTATTTATTTATTTATTTATTTATTTATTTATTTATTTATTTATTTATTTATTAAAGATTTCTGTCTCTTCCCCACCGCCGCCTCCCCTTTCCCTCCCCCTCCCCCAATCAAGTCCCCCTCCCTCGTCAGCACAAAGAGCAATCAGGGTTCCCTGCCCTGTGGGAAGTCCAAGGACCACCCACCTCCATCCAGGTCTAGTAAGGTGAACATCCAAACTGCCTAGGCTCCCACAAAACCAATAGGTGCAGTAGGATCAAAAACCCATTGCCATTGTTCTTGAGTTCTCAGTAGTCCTCCTTGTCCGCTATATTCAGCGAGACCTGTTTTAACCCAGGCTTTTTCAGACCCAGGCCAGCTGGCCTTGGTGAGTTCCCGATAGAACATCCCCATTGTCTCAGTGTGTGTGTGCCCCCCTCGCGGTCCTGAGTTCCTTGCTCATGCTCTCTCTCCTTCTGCTCCCAGTACTCCTGTTTGCTTACATCAGTCAAAGCTGAGATTCTGATACTTGGAACCCAAGATACTAGGCCAATAAAAGGTAAATGGTCCAAGAGAAAAAGGAGAGACCACAGGGAGCACATGAAGACAGTCTGAGATTGCTAAATCACAAAGGGGAGTGTACTGATGGGTGTCAAAGTACAGCTACATCGTGAACGAGCATGTTTTTGTGTGTTCAGTTAACGTAGCATCTCAATGATCAGAATGATATTAAGAGTTCACACACACACACCTTCTTCATCAGAAATAAATCAATGAGACTGAATGGCAGGAGCAGGGCACACCAGGCTCCTGGGAAAGTCAAGCAAAGATGATGAAAGCAGCAAACCAAGTATGTTACAGTCAAACACTGTACAGGTTTATTGAAACTTAACTGTGAAATTCAAGTTATGAAACTCATTTGTACTTTTAGTCATACATGTAGAAAATGTAACAAACAAGATAACCCACGAAGAGAAATACAGCCAGTCACCGATTCCTGTTTTCAACAAACACCTCAGAGGATGTGCAGTGTAACAGCGAGCCAGATCCACTACAAACACATCAGCCCAATGGCGTGTGGTTTCAGATGAACAATTAACTGCTGTATAGTCCTGTACTCTCATCATAAAGGCAAGTCTTATAGCCCAGAGAAGACCAGATGCTCTGTCCCAGGCTAAGAACTAAGAAGGGTAGATTTCAAAAGGCATGACTCAGACAAGGCAGTCTCTTTTCTTGATAGAAGATGGAAGATATTTAATTTGTTTAATCTGAACCATAGCAATATAATTTACAGAGATAAGAGCTCATTTAAGACTACCTTATAATGCAAGTGTGTGTATATATGTAGATAGACAGATATAGATATATACAGGAAGTTGCAACAGAGATTTAAAGTGCATGCATATGTTCACAAAGAGAAGCACACAGAGAATAAAATGCATTTTTACGGATACACGCAGAGATACACACACAGTTTTACATATATTCTACGCCCTTTTGTGGAAACTTTTTTTTTTTTTTTGATTTTTCGAGACAGGGTTTCTTTGTAGCTTTTGGAGCCTGTCCTGGAACTTGCTCTTGTAGACCAGGCTGGCCTCAAACTCACAGAAATCCACCTGCCTCTGCCTCCCTAGTGCTGGGATTAAAGGCGTGCGCTACCACCGCCCGGCTTTTGTGGAATTTTATTGCTTCTAGAAAGTATAAAAATTGGGGCTGGAGAAATGGTTCAGCAAGTAAGAGCACTGGCTGTTCTTGAAGAGAGAACTCAGTTTGGTTCCCAGTATCCACATGACAACTCACAACTTATCCATAACTCCAGTCCAGTCCCCAGGGATCCAATGCCCTCTCTGACCTCTGTGGGCAACAGGCATGCATGTAGGGCATTTATGTGCATGTAGGCCAACCACTCGTACTCATAAAATACAAATAAATAAACCTTTAAGAAATTAATTTTTAATAATCAGCATAAGACAGCCACTAATTTTTAATATACCATAGTAACTGGGCAGATTAAGAAGATATTGGGATCCACAGTGCTACAGGATAAGTGGACACAGGATTATGAAGCCTTGGCACTCCTGGCACTATGGGAAAGACAATTCTTTGATGGGGGAAGCTATCCAATGCAGAGTGCTGAAGAGCACCCCAACCTGTCAGTAGCATCCCTAAGTTATGATACTAAAACTGTCTCTTCACATTGACAAATATCCCGATGAGCAGAACTGAAAAGCAATGGTTTTGACATGACTACAAGAAAATAAATACAACTGCCAGCTATGATTTCACTGTAGAGTCAATGGTGATTCAGTAGAGCTACATCCCAGTTCTGATTCAAATACACATCACGGCTAGAACTAGGAGGATGACCCTGGTGTTTGTCTGCTAGGAGCTGCCCAATACAACAGTCATGTACCAGCTGGGACAAACAAGCATTCGAAACACAGCTCTCTATAGTGAGCAGTGGCATTAAGTACAAAACGCACTGCATCTTGAAGAATTCATGTGAAAAAAAGTAAATCTCTCGACATTCTCATATAAAGCTAGCTGAGCTTACTTACCGGATGAAATACATTTTAAATCCATTTTACCTGCTCATCTTATGGTTTTAAAGTGTAGCTACTAAGAAACTTTATGTATGTTATTTGTAGCACAACCCACTGAATGGCGCTTGTCTAGACTAGACATGGGTTAGTATTATTCTTAACAGAATGAACCTTGAGTTTCTTGAGCCACAGAGAGAGGTCAGGAGGTCCGATCATAACTCCTTGTGGTGCTGCGAAGACTCCTCTGCTTCCTTCCGCCAGTTACTCTTGTTCCAGTGCTTTATTCTGAGCACTTCAGCCGGTCCTCTTCTGGTTGTCGACGGAGCTCCCTGGGGCTGCTCAGCACTCTCCTGCACCCCCTTTTCTTTCATACACTCCAGAACTTTCTTTGTGGGAGGCTGAGACGTAGGAGCATCCATCATACTTAGAAAATCAAAAGCTGGAAGAGGAGGTTTCCATTCCTGAGCAGATAAAGTTGCTGGAAGGAAGAAACAACCAGAGTGTCAACGATTAACAGAGATGAAATCACTGTATAAATATAGCTACAAAGTGCTTTATTTTGAAATGCATATTTGTAGGAGGCCCTCATTAGCATCACTCATCAAATCCATGTGGGAAGTGCAGTGTCAACTCCAGGGATTGGACTAAATAGCTAGCGTTGGACACAATGTCAGCATGCTAGAATTCCAAAATCCCTGAAACAAAGGCAAATTGGAAAAGTCTGGCTGAATTGAATAGACAAGAATGAGGCTCAATATGACGAATTTCAGATGCCATGCAGTTAGTACATGTCTTACTTTGTTTTGCTGCTGCTGTTGTAGTTGTTGATGTTATAACAGAATAGTTGAGTCTGAATCATTTACAAAACAAAAGTTTATTTGGGCTCATGGTTCTAGAGTCTGGGAAGTTCCATCAGGAACAGCATCTGGAGAGGACATCATAAAGCTTTAATTTAACTGTGGGTATAGCGGATGGGTATAGGAGAGAAAGGAGGGTCCAATTCCTAGAGGAGCTAATCTAATGAAAGGCATTAACTGATTCATGAAGGTTCCCCCTTATAATACAACGCCACTTACTAGGACCCACCCTCCAATATGGCCAAATGTTGATCAAATTTCAATCTGTGTTTTAATGTAGACAAACCATAGCAAGAGAGGTATACTACAATTAAAACTAGTTATAGTTGAATTAAAGAACCAGGCATGTTAGTGCACACCTTTAACCCCAGCACTCAGGAGGCAGAGGCAGGCAGACTCTGGGAGCTGTAGACCAACCTGGTCTACAGAGTGAGTTCCAAGACAGCCAGGGTTTCACAGAGAAACCCTATCTCCAAAAATCACCCCCCCCCAAAAAAAGCTTTAAGAAAAACAATTTATAAAATTGAGCAGAAGAAAATAGTCACTTATAAAGCAATCATCCAGGAATGGGGAGATGACTCAGTGGTTAAGTTCACTTGCTGCTCTTGCAGATGGCCTGGGTTCCAGTTCCCAGTGCCCACACTGGGTGATTCACAGCTGCTAGTAACTCCAGTTCTGGGGAACCCAACCCCTCTTCTGGTTTCTGAGGGCTGTTGCACGCACATAGTGTACATTCATACTCAGATGCGCACCTGTGCACACACTTACACATAGTTGTAACAGGACCCCAGACTTAGGGCCCCAAGACCTCAGCACAACTGACTCTATGACGGAAATAAGGCTGTAAAACTCAGTATGTAGACAGCACCACCTGCCAAAACTAAAACAAAGGACTAGTCCATAGTTCTGGAAAGTCTCTAAATGTAATAACCTTGCTTTTTGACTTCTGTAGTTCCATGTCGGGCTAATTGTTCTTGTTAACTGAAGTATGTCAACCCAGAATATGGTTTGTGTCCTTAAAAGCTCACCCTGAGAAAGGCTCAGTGATGCACAGTGCTGCACTGGGATCCTACCCAGTGTAGTCACTAGTCAGCTAATAAAGACTTTCTACTAGTTTAAATCCACATCTGGGCAGTCTTCTCTGGTGAATATTCCACAAAAAAGTAATAAATAAGAAATCATCCATACATACAATCCATCATATCCGTTTAGAAGACTAACATCTTAAAATTGTAGATTAAACCTTTAAAATTACAAACATCACCCACTCCAGTCTTGTCCTAAAAAACATCCTGTCTTAATCTTACTTATTTTGTGACAGAGAGATCTCACAGTATAGCTTTGGCTGTCCTGAAACACTCTGGCCTTAAGTTCACAGAGATGTTCCTGCCTCTGCTTCCCAAGTGCTGGGATTAAAGGGGGACGTGGAGGCCACACGTAAGCCATGGTGTCCACAGTGTCTTCCTCCATCACTCCCACCTTATTTACTGCACCCAGAGCTCATTGACTGAGCAGGTTCCACAGAGCTGATCTGCTCTTTTAGACCACACTCAGGCTGTTGGCTTCCACAGCAAGCACTTCACCAAGTGAACCATCTCGCTGGCTCTGAAAAGTAACTATTTCTATGACTAATTCCAGAGAAAAATACCTTCGAATATATTTAACATTATTGCTCATACTAGTAATGCCTTAATCTTGAAGCATTTTCTGTTTTTAGGTTAACATCCTTTCCATACACTTTATGAAAACAAGTCCATTTTTTTAAAGTTAATTATAGACAGTAATAATTTTAAAGTGCCACGGAGTCAACTGAACTATAAATACACAGCGATTAGTTAATTTCCCTTAGGTGAATGCCATGCAGTGATCTTCACACTGTTTTCAAATACTGGTCATACTGTATAGAGAATGACAGACTTTGGAGAACTTAGCCCTAAAAGGGATGTCTTTATCAACTTCATCCCCTTGATGCTCACTAATCTATGCAGAAGAGGAGTCAGAAAGACTGTAAGAGCCAGAGGGGAGGGATGAGTCAAGGAAATAGCATCTTCCAGACACAATAGGCCTGGTACATGGGTGAGGTCACAGAGACTGGGACAGCACGCAGAGGCCCCCGTGAGTCTAAACCAGGCAAAACCCCAGCAGAGAGAAGGGGTGTGGACACAAAGGTCTATCCCTAGTCCAGAAGCTATCTGCAGTAGAAACCTCCTGAGCAAGGGAAGATCAGTGTTCTCCAGTGGAGAGTCACTAAGTCTACCCACCACGCTCCACAGCAGGCCCATGCCCAGGAGTAACTGTCCATAACAAAGGGGTCTCCACGGTCTTCCGTTGTTATTTGTTTTGTGAGTGGTTGTTTTGGTATTTTTTTGTTTGACTGGTTACTTTGGTTTTGTTCTTTTTAGTCTGTTTTGATTTTCATTTTGTTGTTATTGTTGCTTGTTGGTTGGATGGATGGGTTTGTCTTTTACTTTTTTTAGAAAGAAAATTAATATGAAGTTAGGTGGGTAGGGAGTTAAAAGAATCTGGGAAAAGTTGAAGGAAAAGTATGATCAAAATACATTGTATGAAATATTTTAAACAATAAAATGCTGATCCTTAGATGAGGAAAACTGATTAAAGTGGATAACTTATGAGCTACATTAGCTAACCAAAAAGTTTACTAAAAATTTAGTTGGCCTAATTAAAATATTTTTGAGAAAGAAACTAAGTAAGCATAAGAATTAAGCTTTTAGAAATAAGTTGTGATAAGAGAATTTATATGATGTTACATGCAAAAATAATAAATGCTCTAAAAATACAAACTTGCACATCTCCTACAAATCAAGCAATCACCTTTGTAAGGTTCAGAGTACAAATGAAGAACAGTTTATTAGAGCTGGAAAACTCAAACAAAAATCTGCACTGCTCATATGCTGTGCGTCTACATCTGCTGACAGACAATTTCTCCTACTCAACTATACCAATCTCGGCACATCACGGGGACATTAAATTATGTTACTCGTGGAATTCAGGCTTCAAACATGTACTGATAAATTACTATATTACAAAGTGACCAATGGATGAAATTCTTATCTGGATGAAATGAACAGGCAAGGGTAAGAGTGACTATGTGCAGTGGCAATATCACTTAAATGTTTATTGAAGTGTCTTTAAGGAAAGTCTAGTTTAAGGGGAAGAAACATGCAAGTTTTAAAGGCTAACCCCCGGAGCTTGACATTTCAATGCTGCTAATTATTGCTCAGGGAAATATAGAAAGGTCTTAATGTTTTCAATTGAAAACAAATCTGTTCTCTGATCATGTGGCTGATACATTATTCATGAAGTTATTAAGGACATAAAGAACAGTAGTAAACACTTCTTGACCCTTTATTATATGCCAGACATTATTTGGTCAATCCTTAAAGTAACAAAAGCATAATAATCTTCCCATACCAGGGCAAAGAAAGACTGAGGGACTGGACAAACTTACATACCAACTTTCAGTAAAAAATGGCCAGTGGCCACAATCGCACCTGTGGTGCAGGTCACTCTGGGAATATTCACTGTATTCCCAGAATGTTACTACAACTGGCTCAGCTTCTGAGCCTCTCTCAAAGCATGGTTAGCAGAGGCCTAACAAAGAGTGTCCAGTCTGGCTAGCACAGAGGGACACAACACACAGGGGTGTGCCATTAAGTCTTATATGCTGCAGGAGTAACTTAACAGAAACACAGAGACACAGAAATGATGGAGACCCTCACTAGGTGAGGTGGTAAAGACATTAAAAACTGCACAGAAAGGATGCCAGACTCTCAGAAAACACAAACATGAAAATTCCTAACAGTAGACTTTTCTCTTTTCTGCATGTATATATGCACGCACTGTGCAAGGCTGTGCGTTTACATGTGTATATGTCTGTCTGTGTATGCAGGTACATGTGCACATGTGTGTACACATGGAGACCACAGGTTGACCTGAGTCTTTGTCCACCTTAAATTTTGAGGCAGCCTCCTGCGTGAACGCAGAGCTTGCAGTTAGCCTAGTTAGCCAGTTTGCTGTAGGGATCCCCCACCTCTGCCTCCTGTGTGCCGGTCTTTCAGACAGGCAGCCTCACCTGCCCAGTGTTTATGAAAGTATTGTGGGTCCAGACTCCTGTCCTCAAGCCTGTTTTACCTGGTAAGCCATCTCTCCAGTCCAAACAGTAGATTTGAAATGATCTCATCACAAAAAAAATAATAATAAGTGTGTGAGGTAACAAATGTTAATTGGCTTGATTTAATCATTCCCCAATACATGTATATATTAAAATATCATGCACATCATAAATATAGAGATTTCCATTTGCCAGTTTTTAAAATTGTCCCTGGGGCTGGGTAGAGTGCTCAATGGTCAGAGTCTCTTTGGACTAACATCAAAGGTGGACAGACCTGGTGACTGTCTATAATCCCAAGACTTAGAAGGCACAGAAAGGGAATCCTAAGGCAAGCTGGCTAGACTAGTCAGAATAATAAGCTCTGGGATCAAGGAGAGATCCTATCTCAATGAGGTGCAGACAGTTAAGGAAGACATCTAATGTCATCTTACCTTAAATTATCCCATCTATCTTTTGCAAAAGACATCTTTTTATCTTTCTCTATTTCTGTATACCTTACTTTTACTCTTACTGTGGCTGGCTGTGTAGCTGACCACTAACGTCCTCCTTGATCTCTCTTGCTCCTCCTTTTTTTTCCTCCCAGATTTCTACTTCTATTTATACTCTCTGCCTACCAGCCCCGCCTGTTCTTTCTCCGGCCTCACTACTGGCCGTTCAGCTCTTTATTAGGCCATCAGGTGTTTTAGACAGGCAAAGAATCACAGCTTCACAGAGTTAAATGCAGCGTAAACAAAAGCAACACACCTGAAAATAATATTCTACAGCAACTCACTTCCTATAAAACTAGGTATTTTCTTACAGCTATAGAAAAACAACAAATTTCATGCACAAGAAAAGACTGTGTGCACACTGTCCTGTGACACCTGCAATTTAAAGACTATGGAGGTGGCACGATGGATTTGACTTTGGCAGGTCAGTGTTCCCAATATGACAATTTTTTAAAGTAGATTTATTACGAGATTCACATGTCTGAAGACACTGGCAATGTACACAAGCAACATGGACTTAACAAATCAGAATCCTAAAGAAAGAGGCCTTAGTAGGTGAGGCAGAGGTCTCCATTCGGGACCCAGGGACTCAGACTGTTCACATCTGTTCACTATGGTGTGCAACCAATACATTAATACTTATACAGTAATAAAAACATTACAACCTTACTCATTCTCATCTTTATTAGCTATGATTAACATTAAAAAAATCTATGCAACAAAATACAGAATTAAGTGTACTGAAGAAAACAGAAAACTTACTGATAGGATTTTCTAGGCTCGCTCCTAATTTTCTAAGCCACAATCTCAGGTTTTGTTCCGTTATAGATTGAGGTGAAGGAAATGCATACACTTGGCCTCCTGAATGCAGATTCACCAAAAGCAGCTGAGGAAGTGGGGGCAGAGAACCAAAATATGCCTTCAAGATTCCCCTCCCCACTGGAGTATTCTTTCTGCAAGAAGGGAGGATTGAATATGTCAATTATTCCTTCTGTGACAAAGAGATAATAATAATCATTTATAGAACAGTAAACTTCAATTATTAGCCTGTCTGTAAGCTTATGAAAAGATTTCTCCAAGACCAAGAAGTCTACTATTAAATTAGTAATCAAATTCCTTTAAAAATTTTTGTGACATGGGGCAGTCTATCATGGGAGGAAAAAAAGACAGCCAGTGACTTTCCATGAAACTCAAGAACCCAAAGCCTTATCAACACAGGCTTGAGACAATAGATTCCCCTTAGAAGTTTAGCTAAGTACTTCATTGTGTGTCAGCCCCAAACTAACCTGTTACATAACTATAACAGGATGCTCCCTTTTACAAAGACTTCTTTCCCCTAAAAATGTGCCTTTCCTCGGGAATGGGGGGGAGGTTAATTGCATATTAAAGAGCTAAGAGAATAGCTATGTTCCTACAAGGAACTACACATTAAACATGTCCAGCTTCCTAATGCAGCAGGTTTCACAAGACAGAAAACACTTTAGGTATCTACAGTGGTAGTTACCTAGGCAAACTTGCCTCAAGAGTGAGATGCTAATAAGACTTCACAACAAAAATGTGCATTGCCACATTTTTGCGGCTTTTCAAGCAAGTTTTTTAAAAAAAAGAAAGCATATCTCAAGGATCATGTGTGCACATGTGAACTGTATTTACAGACATTTAATAAAACACCAGTCATTCTAGAAAACATGCCAAAAAATACCACTTAGGGATGCACTGAGTGAAACCCTTCTCTAATGCTCTGGGGTGACTTTAAGCAAACTGAAGTTTGTAAATATCACAAAGATTGCTTTCTTATTTGCCATTGTTTTTAATAGACATCAACTACTTTTTTTTTTTTTTTTTTTAGTTTTTTGAGACAGGGTTTCTCTGTGGTTTTGGAGCCTGTCCTGGAACTAGCTCTTGTAGACCAGGCTGGCCTCGAACTCACAGAGATCCGCCTGCCTCTGCCTCCCGAGTGCTGGGATTAAAGGCGTGCGCCACCACCGCCCGGCTCGACATCAACTACTTTTAAAATCAGAAAAATATTGCCTACAACTATTTTTGAATAACAGTCAAGTCTAAACAAGGTCATCTTGAAACTTACCTGAAAAAGTTAGTTATGAAAATATCATGATAATAAATTTGGTCCCATGTTAACTACCAAGGTTATGGGATTTTATTTCCTAATGAAAATGTAATAACTGTATTTCCTTTGTGTAGCTCAGAGTGGCCTTGAACTCATGAGTGCTGTGATTACAGGTGTGCAACAAACCACACCATAGGCTTCCCCACCCTTTACCTCCTAAGTCAAAACAAACTCATCAACACATACTTACAAATTTAGCCAGCAAGGGGTAAATGAGTCCAGCTGCTTCTGTCTCATCAGTACCAGAGCTGTGCTTCTATACTGAGTGTTTATGCTGCCATCGCTGAACAAGATAAGCAATGGTCTCTGAAGTCTTAAGTATGCGGGAAGATTTTCCACAGTGATTTCTGGCTGTTAAAGAAGAAGCATCTGAAATCCCTCAAACAAAATTCATGGGCACGATACAACAAAAAGTATAAGCCAATGCTCAAATCATTCATGTGATTTCAGCTCATAAAATGTAATTAAAACATCTTCATTCAGAGATTTGACCACAGTAAGTAAATCTTAAGCACTTCAAATTCAATCCTACCTCATGGTAATGAATTATAGTCAAAATAAAATTACTAACAGACCTTAAGAACATATTAGCTTTAAGAACATATCAAGCAAGGCCAGCCTGGTCTGCAAAGTGAGTTCCAGGACAGCAAGGGCTACACAGAGAAACCCTGTCTAAAAAAACAAAAAGAGGACACATTAGCTGATGCCTCTATAATAATTCATGCTGAACTCTGAATCCAGATTAGCTAATACACGCTTAATAAGCAAAACTCTTTCATACTCCCCTCTAGTAAAGTTTTCTGGTTAAAACATAAGCTAAAGTGGACTTCTCGATGCCTGTCTATATAAGGATGTAAGGTCTCTCAGTCCCAGCATCAGGTCTGCCTGCATGCCACCATGCTCTCCACCATGATGATAGTGGACCGAACCCCTGAAACTTGATTTGCAGCCTAGATCCTACAATCCCCAGGACGGAACTCATTGCCTCCAACGCAACAGCAGCCAGGTGTATGAAGCGAAGGCCACTACCTTGTGTGATCCAGGGGTTTATTAAACACAAAAGTATACTTTGAAGGGCTAAATTATAATAAATCACTATTATGCCAAAATTAAAATCAGAATTTACAAAGAAAAAAAAACATAAGCTAAACGTTAAAATTATAACCTTTTCCCCACTATCCATGATTAGATTACTTTTTCCAAACAGGAATATTTTGGAAGATTAAAATAATTAAGGTTGTGCTAAAACAAACCCCAAAGCCAATCTGACCTCTTCTGAATTTAAAGAGACGGAGAGAAAAGGAATTTAGTAAGGAGAAAGTAACCTAATCTTCCACCATTTTTAGTACTGTTTTAGGAGAACATCCTGCCGTGAATCCAGCGCTGTAGCACTGAGCCCCCTGGAGGCACCTGTGAGCTAGAAACATCATCTCCCATCAGATGGAAATGTTCCCAGAGGCTCAGTGGGACAGGAAGCTTAACCCCAAAGAGGCATACTGCCTACCAGCTTCCTCCTTCACTGGGTCACCAGAAACTCTCATTAACAACCTGACATTTTAGCTGATGCCAATGACCTTTGTACAGTATTACTTCATCTTCAAACATCAAGCTGACATATGCCTTTCCCTATTTAGTTCTCAAATTACCTTCCCTCTGCCAATCGTTTCTCTTCCACCCTTTCTCTTCATATTTAAAATCATCATCCTACATTTTCCTATACTGCAAGCTAAATACTAGGTCTGTTTTTTCAAATCCACTAGGCCGGCTTTCTGCGCTAACTCCTGTCTATCTTTTACACGTGACACATTCCCCTCCTAAACGCGAACAGATCTCACTGAGCCCCAGAAACATGAGATGAGGATCATGACTTCCACTCAACTCATTTACTAAGAACTAGGAATCTTGAAACATGATGCTAGGTGCTTCTTAAGAAACTTTCCTGCCGACACAGAGTTTATACATTAGAAGAGAAAGGTATGGAAACTGCTGTGATCCTTGAGCGCTTTTCATGTTTGACTGTAAGGAAGCCTACCTGTCAAAAAGACACGGTGGGGGAACTGAGAGATAGTAAAGAACAGGCAGAGAGCTGCTAAGGCTACATGCGGGACATCAGGGAGCTGAAGGACGTCAGTGTAGGGAAGGCAAGCGGCAAGTGTAACCATGGGAGCACAAAGGAGCATCTCAGTAGTCTTCTGGCATTTTAAAGCTGTACAGATTGTAACCGTAGCTGATACTTGCTGAACATCTGCCAGAAGCCCTCTACAAAGTGGCATTCCTCTGCCATTCAGTGGAACCCCTAGAGAGTCTGCACCTCACACATAAGAAACTGGGCGCAGCAAAGGCACCACAGAGCCAATAAAACTCGGAGGAATTTGCAACCAGAAAGTCTGCATCTCTAGTCCATCTGCATTAGGACAAGGTTCACACTACATTGGATACTTCGGCCCCAGAAAGCCAGGTAAACTTTTAGCAGCAAACACGAAAAGCTGTGTACATAATCAATGAACAGCAAAACCAACCAAACAGTATTCACCCACAGAACATGACACCCCAGTGCCTCCAAAAGCTGAAAATGTGTATACTAATATATTACCATTTATCAATGTGGATTTTACTTCAAATAACTTCCTTATTCTAAACAATATACTCACAAATGCTTCCAGTGGTGCATTTGCTAGGATCTGAGCCATGTCTTGCACTGAGGTGCTGGCTAACGGGACACTCTCTATTCTGCCTTCTCTGGGTCTGGCCAGCAGCATGGCTGGGAGAGGTGCCCCATATTTATTTGACCTATGGAGAAATATACTATTAAAATTCACAACCAAAACATATCAAGTCACCAAAAACATGAAGAACCAGCCCAGCACCTCCTAGTGGAGGCAGCACCGGGAAGCCTTGCTGCTAGCTAGTGAGAGGGTATAAGCTACAGTGTCCGCTGTGAGAACAGAGGAGAGGGGATCACAAGTTTGAAATCAGCCCAGGCTATACAATGAGACGCTGTCTCAAACAACTAAAGCTTAAAACTTTAAAAAGCCCTAGTGCTAAGTAGAAATTAATCTGTTTCCAGACAAATTGATATATGAGGTTATCTGAGAAAATTTAGGAGTCTTAACAATCTCTTTTAAAAGGAAATGACAATAATCTAAAGCTCTCTTCTCTACAACTCACCCTCAAGAAAATGTGTGAGTAGAACCTGGAACATGGTGCATGGCTCTCCACCTTCCTGACTGCTCGTCACAGGCCTGGATAAGCAGGGCACCAACGGCAAGGCTACAGTCTGCCAGGTACTATAGTCAGTACCTTATCTATCTTCATTTAATAGTCTGAGCACTTCTAGAAGTCTCTGCCACCTGTCTTAGAGCTGAATGGGGTTCAGAGAGCAAAGACCAGCAGGCAATGAACTCCTGAGGTGCTCTAGACAGTGTGTGAAGAACCCACTTTTGCTACTAAATTTGATAAAATCCAAATCCTCTAAATCAAGAGAAAATTGTATTGTGTGTCATTGCCAGTAAGTGTGTATGAGAACAAAGTATAGACACTACAATACCATAAAGGTTGGCAAAGACCCCACTACAGATCACCCAGAGGGGACACCAAGTTGATGAGCTAGCTGGCTATAAACCACACACTCTGAAAACAGCATTGTCCCAGCTCTTTATATCTTGGATGCAAATTAACAGCAGAAAATAGTAGGTGGCTATAGTTTATCAGATAGATAGGTCTCCTATTTCCTGGTCCAGTAATACTTTCTACAGAAAATGACTAATTTCACAAAATGATCTAAAGTTTCCTTATTGAGAAGTGTTCAAAATGAAACATTTGTGCTCCAACATAAGAATTAGCAACACTGTAGCCAGAAAAATCAAAAGCACAAACTACTAATGTTTAATAAGTCCACTTGTACCAAAAAATGAATTGTCCAGATGAATATGATGTGTGTTAATACAAGTCTCCAAATGTACAATAGAGGCCTCCATATACAATATACCAATGAAGCATCTTGGTAACCCACAGCAATCCCATCCACTGGTAGAACAACTGGAGTTTTAATATAATTTTACATATTCTTTGGTGGCAAATAAAAACAATCATCAAAAAGTAAAATTCTCAACACTATAAAGATTCCAAAGACAACTTAAAGCACAAATATCAGGACACAAAAGTGAAAACTTTTATAGGAGCAAAAATAAGTATAATCACTTCTGTGGATGCTTCAAAATAATTATGAGTCCAAGATAACTCTTACAGGCACTTCAAAGGGGTTTTTAGAGAACTTAACAGCATGCACTTCCCAGATATCTTCCTGGAAGAAGATTAAAAATTTAGAATACTGGGGTACAGACGGAAGCAGAGGGGGCAGGAAGATGGGAGACCAGGCTAAGTGTAAATGAAATTCCAGACACCTGTCACCTTGCACATTGGCTGAAAATTAACTTAAAAGTCTTCTTAATCCCCATGTGAACTGTGAAGTGGCACATTCTGGTGCATCGTTTCTTCTGCCCCAGAACTAGAAGAGCAATAAACTTACAGTATCCAAACGTCATCCTCAGAATAAACTCCTGTGACGACAGAGCCTCTCAGCTGCTTTCCCGCTTCCCTGAAATGTTCTTTTGCTGCACAGACACAGTCAAGATAAGCTCGTGAAACTAACATTATGTGTGCTAGGCAGCTAACACAGGCTTTACAGATGGCAGGACTTCATTACCATTAAATTACCAAGATTAATACTTAAGTGCAGATATGCAACAGCTAAAACAAATCTGTTGTGTGACACTGTTGCTAAAGAGATATCTATTGATATGATAGAACCATGGTTTTCTAAAAAAGAAAAAAAAACTCTCTAAATGTCATTTTTAAGGTTTATAGCACTCAGAGGCTAGAGAAATGGCTCAGCAGTTAAAAGCACTGATTGCTCTCCCAAAGAACCTGGTTTCAATTCCCAGCACCCACATGGCTGGCATCTCACACTTGACACATTCAAATTCCAGGACTTTTGACACCCTCACACAAACATACACTCAGGCAAAACTCCAATGCATATAAAATAAAAATATATTTTAAAAACGTATAGCACTCTAATCATATAGAATGCCCAAGTAAATAGTTGGTATTTTTAATGTACTGCTCAAGCACGGAAAATGGACAGAGCTGTCTTTTTACATATAGTCTGGAGAAAGAGATGGACCTTAAAATTGCAAACACACACACTCACGTACACATGTATTTACCACACGTGACGCAAACATGAAATAAAATAAAAAAGGGAACTTACCTGAGATCATGGCTGGACTAAAGAGTCCCAGTACTGACACACTCGTAAAACTGAACAGGTCTTTATATAACTCCCCATGTAAGTATTTTTCTGCTTCTTGAATGGATGCTATATTCACTGGGCAGGAAATCCTGTTTCTGGATAAACATATAACTATATTCAAAATTAGTTTTTTAAAAGTTTTTTGCAATTTGTAAAAAACATATAGAACATAACAAATAGTACATTACATAGACGACTGGATAAAATTATTCTTTTTTTAAAAAAAAAATCTGTCTTTTTAGATGAAAATGACAGACCATGCAGGAAGTTTCACTGTCAGTATCTACCCTGTGGTCTCAGGCTAGTATTCTCTTGAACCTATTAGAAGCGTATCAGCAAAGAGTGGAGCTGAGCTGCAGACCTCAAACCTAGAGCTCTCCGAGTGAAGCTGGATACTCACATCTGAATGAACTTCAGGAGATCTTTAGTTCCAAACATGCCCGCATAAGACACTGGGCTCTCGCCTTCTTTATACAACTTTACCGCAGGAAATGCAGTCACATTTTGCTTCGTACACACATCAGACCAATCTGCACAGTTTATCCTAGTGAGAAGGACGGTGGATGTGCCTGGATTAAAGAAAAATGCACATTTTAGAAACACCAATGCAGAATGCTCATCGCTAATCCCACTCATTTCAAGCACCCAGCATGAAATACTCCCGCAGGACTCTCTTCCCCTGAGCTCTCTCTCTCTCTTTTTTTTCTTTACCGAAGAAATCTTTATTTTTTTATTTGACCACATTGCAGGGGAAACAGGAGGAGAGAATGGTAGAGAGTTTTGTATATGGGAAAAATCATTATAAAGTTTCATTAAATTGCCTAGTATTGCTTATATTTTATTTTACTTCTAAACCTGTTAGGGCCCCAAGGGTAGACTAGTTACCTTATATTTTCATCATTAAGACCATCCCCTGCTGGCTTTTTCCTATCTCTACAGCTCCTCCCCTTTGGACCTGTCAGTAGGCTTCTCTATTCCTGGGGTTGGGACCTTCTTGAGCCTGAGTCTAAACTGCTTTTCCTCTTGATTCTACACCCTCTTTTTCAACAATTCCAGGAATCACCAACAATCCAATACAGCCTACACTTGTACCTCTGGCCTCAACTTCTCCTTGAATTTCCAAACCCAGCTATCTTTAGTGGTGTCTCTGTCACGCTGTGAATAAACACATCCTGAAACTCTGAAGTAGGAAACTAAGTAGCTTCCATTCTGTGTAGTGATGAAGGGGCCACTCTTGTGCAGCCAAGAAAAACAAGAACGAAGTAATTTCTTTTATACTTCCTTGTTCCTAAGTGTCCCACGCCTACCCAGTCAGTATCTTGTCAATTTTAACTGCTCCAATTTTACATGTTTCTAATTATTTTCTATTTTTATTTATTGGCAGCATTATTCTTTT
The DNA here is from genome assembly GCF_014885135.2 of Alexandromys fortis. Taxonomy (NCBI): domain Eukaryota; kingdom Metazoa; phylum Chordata; class Mammalia; order Rodentia; family Cricetidae; genus Alexandromys; species Alexandromys fortis. The sequence goes on from NW_026068016.1 coordinate 278,922, forward strand.
TTCTGGATAACAATAGGCTTCTAATTAATTTCCCAAATTCAGTATCTCTAAAATATTCCTAGAGATACCATTTTCAAACTCAAATCTGTTCTGGGGACCAGCAAACTCCTCCTCACCCATCCCCCATCCCTGTTTTGCTACCAGCCCACCCCCACCAAGCTTTGTAGTGTAGGTATGTGACAACATGATACTATGTCATGGACGCCATGCCTGGCGCCTCACTTGCACCAGCTCCCTCTGCCACATGCTATGATATTACTCAACTCCTCATCAACTTTTGTAGCTCAGTATTTGCATTTCTGATTTCTGTCTGTCCCTGTGAATGAAGAGAACTCTTTGGCAGAAGGGACTGTGCCTGTACTCTTTACCGTCAAGGCTTCAGTCTGGGGCCTCAGCTACCAGCCCCATCTAAAGCCTACAGTTTCCTTTCAGCTAGGAAAATGCATAAGACATAAAGCATAATTCTTACTTGTTCAACAACAAAATATGTACAGTTCTATGGAATATACAGATCATTGAGTGGAAATAGACTTTAAAAAATCAACTAACAGAAGCAACACATAATTAAGCTAAGAAAAAAGAAATAAATTCATTCTAATAAAAAAGAGCCAATAAATTAAGAAAGCTGTATCAATTTAGGGCACCCATGTATAACAAAACTCTATGACTCAAATTATAAAATATACTGTTTTGTATTTTATAATAAAAGGTTTTTAAATTTTATTTATTTGTGTGTGTGGTGTTTTGCCTGGAATGCCTGTGCACAATGTGCATGCCTGTTGCCCATGGAGGCCAAAAAAGGCATCAGATCTCCTGGAATTGGAGTTACAGACAGGTGTGAGCTGCCATGTGGGTGCTGGGAATCAAACCTGTGTCTTCTGGAAGAGCAGCCATCACGGCTATAAAAAGTTCTGAATAATGGAGACCACCTTTATGCTTTGAAAGATTCTAGCTCCCAGAAGTAATAACATCGCTTCAGATTTTATGTTGCCTCTGCTTAATAAAACGTAAGGCGTAAGATTCACTGCTATAGTCCCGGTACTTCACAAGCACATATCCCATAAAAATGTGGGGATGTAGACTGTTATTCTTTGCAGGTATATTAAAAATGTCTAAACCAAAGTACAATGCTACCCAAACATTAAATGAACTAATAAACAAAGGTACATGCTCTTCCTTCTAAAAGCAGACCTGCTAGCCGTTTGTCTGCAGATCTCTACCCCTGAATCTCGTTGTGCTGTGAAGCCTGTTCATCCACAGCATCATAACTGCCTCCTAAGTGTGGAGCCCAGTGAGTACTACTGCATCCTTCTTTTCCACTGCGACTGTTCTCAACATCAGTCTCTCCTAAACTCTTCTCTCAAAACCCAAAGCTGATTTTTCTTTTAAATAAAAAGGAGCACTGATATGTGTTATTTACAGTTATAGGATTCCTGATTCCGAAGGAATTAGTTCAAAGAAAGTAGATATTTCAGTCAACAGTCTAATATGCCTAGGGTACTACATCCATAAATTTCACTAATACATTAACTTCAAATAGAATTTCTAATCTGAAAGGGGGATATACATAGTGACTATGTAGGTACAAAAAATAAAAGAAAAAAAATCTGACATTTGCTGCCACCTTGTGGATGAGGAAAAAATACTCATAATCTTGGACTTAAAAAAGGTTTTTTTCTCAAGAGGCCAACATCAAAAACAAAATATAGAATTAATGTCCAAAGTACTACAACATCTTTATAACAAAAATTTACAGTACAAGTTATGTTGGTAATGCACATGCTTGGAATTAGGATGGTCAAATATGTGGTTACATACTGATTCGCGGGCTGTAGTCAATGGTCTGCCTGGATGGTTGGAGACTTGGAAGGAGTATGATTGAAAGTTGGTAAGAAAGACATTTGGGGAAAAGGTATATGGATAGAGCTCCCCAAATTGGCAAAGGATGCAAAGACAGTTTGGTGCCCCATATAAATGCCCATCAAAAGGTGAGGTGTTCAGTAAATCAAGTTGATAGGACGAACTATACTCTGGAGAGGCAGCCTCTTTCTCTGGCTATCCCAGTGGACATGAAGCTTATGCATGAGCTCAGCAACATGGACTTCTGCAGCTCATTAAGAGGTCCTGCCACGAAACACTTAAACGGTGTTGGTGAAAAGCTGAACGCATGCTTTTCGGTTTTCAGCCGTAGCAGGAAAAAAAGCTGTGCTGTTTAAAAATGCCAGCTGTCCTGCCAGGGCAAACTCTGACTGAGGCAGGAGGGCCAACTACCGAGAGAGGACTTGACTGTTGTCTGTCTTAGCTCGCTGGCTGGCAGGGACCTTGAAACGCCATAGAATTGTGGCTATAAACATGGCTACAGCCTGTATCTCCGCCATGAGGCTGGAAAGCTAAGGAATGGACTGGATCTACCT